>NC_142529.1:5432500-5490000 GCF_964205215.1 Stylophora pistillata | reverse complement strand
ATTTCCATGTCTGTAATGGCTATTGCTATAGAAAGACTTTGCTTCACATTTTCCAAAACTGGCACAAACCAGTATGTGACCCTGCATATCATATCTGGTGACTAACTCAGGGAGAGGTAAATGTATTTGGTGAGGTATTATAATAAAAGAACTACTGGTTGGACAACACACCGAAAAATAAGAGACACCTTGTAGAATGTCTTTTTTTGTTCTTTGCTCTCGATTATATACTCTACCTTTTTTCAAAAAACAACAATAAGCTATCGAGCATAATCCTACGGTTGTTTACTATGTAATAAATGCCACACAGGGAGATATAGACAATTCCTGAGTAGTTTAACTGTTTTAATAAAGTAGCCGAGTAACATACAGAACACATACACCGAAAACTGATTCGTTCTTTTACCACGTGCTCTCGATCCGATCCTTACACTATATATCATGTACAAAATGTCCCATTACAACTAAAATGACATTGGGAGAAAGAAAGATGAAGCCAATAATACAAAGTGCTTTTTCAGACAGTTTTCTTTTTTAAAATAAAATTAGAAATTTAAAGACTAGTCTAAGACTAAATTGTATGAAGGCCTCATTTTGCAATCACACCTTAAGTGGGAACAGAGTTGTCCATAATGTTTCCACAAAGGACAAAAAGCAATCAAGTAAAATACACAGAACTATTTTTTTTCCTACATAGACCCTTAGTTCTGTTGTTACACTTTTCATCCTTTTCAATGACCACACAGCGGAAATTCCTGCAGACGGTTTTTAATGATGCCATTTGGATTTGAGTTTCCAGAAAAGACCTATAGTTCATGGTACAAATTTGAAATTATTGCATCAAGGTGTTCTTTATTTTAATGCATCATTTACCACTATTACATATCAGCTCTTTCCATGTCAGAAAAGTTAGCTTCGGTTTTTACAAAACTACCACAAACCAGTGTGTGACCCTGCTTATCATATCTGGTGACTAACTTAGGGAGAGGTACATGGAGTTTGTGAGAGACTATAATGGAAGAACTACTGGTTGAACAACACATCAAAAAATGAGAGACACCTTGCAAAATGTTCTTTTTGTGTTCTGTGGTCTCGATTACATACTCTACATTTTTTTAAACGACAACAATAAACTATCGACCATAATCCTTCGGTTGTTTGCTGCAAATGTCATTGGTGAAAAGAAAGACGAAACAAATAATATGAACTCATTAATCACACAGTTTTTCGTTTTTTAAAAAATATAAGAAATCAAACCCTAAGTGGGAACAGAATTGTCCATAATGTTTCCATTAAGGACAAAAGGCAATCAAGTTGACAAAAAAACAATTTTGTTCCTACAAAGACGCTTAGTTCTGTTGTTACACTTTTCATCCTTTCCAATAACCACACAAAGGTTAGTATTCTTGTGTTGATAATAACTGTAGTTGATATTTCCTCTCTTTTGTTCTAAACAGTTCCTTAAATTAAACGGTAAAAATAAGAAGTAATGGCTAATAAGTCCATAAGACGTGGACCAATTAACATTTAAGTAGTATTGAAAGTGAACTATATAATTACATGTATACACAATATAATGTATACGTACATAGGTTTGTAATTTTGCTGAGTTTTTTACTGAAAAAGCTAACTGAGGCTGAGTTTTGACCAGGTATACACTTCTTTTGTGTACCTCCTCCTGACTCAAAAGTTGAATTAGTGTTCTAAGACACTTATATTTTTGGCTTTTTTCATATATCTGATATATCTGCGCATGACCTTCATGTAAACCTACCTTAACAACATTGCTTTCTTGGTAAGTGACAAAAGTGATACCATCCATTGATAACTGAACCTTGTAGTTTGTTGTCCACTCGTCTACACCATTGTCTCCTTGGGTAGCTACAGCACAGATGACGTACTCATACAGCAGGTCAATTTGTAAGTAGTCAGCAGGATTGGTCGTAGTCTTGGGTCCCCAACCCCCATTTGTTCTATTCAATCGACCAAAAGAGGGTCTATAACTATTGCTAAAAGACGATGAGGCAGAGAAGCTGCTGTCTGGAATTGTACCATTAAAGGCCAAACCAATGGCTGCCGACTTACAGGCTGCAAGGTAATTACTTAAACTCAGCCTTCATAGTTTTATGCAAATTTTAAACATCGTAGCGCCATTGCTTAAAGTTGGCATGATCACAAACACTTTACGAACTAGTTCTGATAAACCAGAAGAAATTCGAGAGCGCATTGATCACTGCGAGACATTGTACTTGCCCACTTAAAGGATGTGGTAAACCATGGGTGACCACACCATTCGAATGAACAAACCCAAGACTTGAGAGAGCTTTGGAAATACAAAATAAAATGGCGTTATCCTGAAGGAACACCACCCAGTAATTTCCTGTAAGCTCCGCCAGCAAACGTTGCAAATCATACACCAAGGATACAGGGAAACAGAAAAAATGTCTACTGAGAACAGGAGGTGATCTATTTTGGCCAGGTATATCAAGAGACACGGCAAAAGAAATGACCGAAAAACTGTGCCACGTGCGTACGGTTCTCCAAACACCAACCGTAAGAAAAACTACAACCCCACAGTGTGCCCAGTTTCCCATGGCAAAAGCATGGATGGCATTTGCCAAACATGGGATACCAGCAGAAGAGAATTTGCTTTGCTCTTCATCTACCTTGCAGCGGACGACTCCAGCGCTCGCAAACCATTAAGTGGAATGAAGAACATCTTCATCATCGACAAGACTTCCAGAAATAACAACGTAACAAGATATTATGAGCTACTAAAATTAAAAGTGTTTGGGAACTACTAAAGTTAAGAATTTTCTGACTGAGTGTTTTGAATTGTTTAGGCACGTTTGATCATCTTGAAATCCTTGTGCATGTCTGGTGCAAGTCCAAACTTTTATTAATTTTTTTTTATTTTTAATTTTTTTTTTTTTTTACATTTTGAGTGATGTGTCCCTAGCCGTTATAATAGGGCTGAATTCTTGTACGATAGTCGTTATCACTAATCGTGTTTGGGTTTGTCTTTTACCTTGCTTAGTGTCCTCAAGGGAGAGTTTTGTTCAGGTTTTAGTTCTCGAACATTGATTGTTTCTCAAATACGTTTTTATTCAATTGGATTGTCTTGTGATGTAGTTTTTTCTCGGTTAACATTCTAAAGAAACCATCGAAAGTAGACTTATGAACTTTTTCACAGACTACATTTGCAACATACCATTTAGGCCTTTTAAGATTCTCATTGCATTACATTTAACTAATTAGTCTTTGTTGTTTGTGTATCTAGCCTTGCTGTTTATCACACCCATTAGACTTTTCAGGGTGGAGATGTAAACACATTCGATCTACGATGTTACGCTTGCGCCGCGGGAAGCGTCAGCACATGGCATGTAAGTAGTTGATATAAGGCCGGTTCTGGCTCATTTTCGTTAAATTATCGTACTGTCACGATAATTTAATACAAAATCATCTTTTCGCATTATTTCATAATAATTCAAATTATTCATTCAAGCTTGTTCAGACCGATCTACAATGTCCTATTGTGAGTGTGTTCACTCTGTCTGGTAGAATGATTCGCTTGTCATCATCGGCGAATAGAGTGACTTTATTGATCTCTTGTCATAAGTTACGAGCGTGACTGTGTGTGACTCAAGGCTTGCGGTTTTGTGCAAATTTCAATCAGACAGACCGGCCTGATGATGTAATCTATGATGTAATCATAAGACGTGAAGGTAACGCGTCTGTCTCGCGTGTAAAGTGTTTCACGTGAACACTGATTTGCATAAACCACACACAATGGGATGATCACGTGAAAGACAATAGAAACATTCCAGAGCACCCTAGTAACCGAGGAGTCGGAAACTGACTTCAAAATTTTTTCTCCACCCCCTCCGTTACTAGGGAGCTCTGGAATGTAATCTATTGTCTTTCACGTGATTGCTTATTGTATGTAAAGTGGTACCTCGTGATTCGCGCGACACGTTCGCGACACGTAGTAACTCGTGATTATGATGTAATAAAAAAAAAATCGCGTGTGAAATCAAATAATAATATTGATCACTAATACAAACATGGATATTGAAGCATTTAAGAGAGACTTGAAGCTTGGACTTGAAAACGACCGCAAGAGGTTGGAAATCAAAAAGAAAATAGAAGACTATAACGATGCCAAGCAAGGTCTTGCTCTCGAACGTGAAGAAGTATTGAGACCTATTGTAAAAGAGGTCAAACAAGTCAAAGAGACAATAGATGATAACCAGAACAGAGTCATTCAGAAATTGGAGGAGAATCAAAAAGCTCTTACTCAAGATCTATCTTTTCTCAAAGAGCTCGACTCTTTTGAAAGCCCACCCGATTCTCCCTCCGCTCTTGAACCACCACCAAAACCGAAACCAAAAATACAAGTACCCGATCCAGACAGCGGCTTTGCCAAGACGAACTTAATTATATTCAAAAGAGCGGCTTTCCCACACCAAATGAAGCATTCGATAAAATACTTGACGATGAATTTGATCTTGATAAACTGGAGTATGATGTGAACGAAAAAATCATGAGAGGAAACCATGTCAAGGCCGGTCTTTCGAAGAATAAGGAAAAAAATAAGGATAAAATAGATTATATTGTGTTCCAAGTCGATGCACTGAGAAAATATATTGACCGCATAAATCTGCTCGCGAAGGGCGAGAAGATTCTTGTCACGCAAAAGGGCAACGGTCACTCAAAGCGTAAATATGCACAGAAGAAGCGAAATGCTTACAAGGTTGATAGTAAAGGACAGTAAGGTGGTCTCTTGATAAACCCCTCAAGATTGAGAAATGAAATGGTTGTTGAAGCGAGTGATCCTTTGACCTGTGTTGTTGTTTATGAAAGACAGGGTGACAGAGGGATCGTTGATCTGTTGACAAAGAGATACAATCCCAAAGGACAGTATTCGTCAAAGGCGATACAAATATTCAAAGATCTCAACAAGCTCGCAAACATTCCTACTCATAAATCGTCTGGAAAAAGCAAACTGACAGGAGGTGCTATATTTTCTAATTTCAAAGATCTGAAAGACAGGCTCATTAAATTGACAGGGAGTATCGATGCTGGTAATTCGAGTATTCAGTTGAGAAATGAAGCGATAGAAATATTAGATCACCTCCTCAAAAAGAAAAAAATTTCGAAAGAAGGATATAGCGCCTATATTCAGAAACACTTAACATGATGGAGAGACTTCTGGAATTGACAGAGAGACTAGTAGAATCACAACATCGCTCTTCAACACCTATATATCTCAACTCTTTGACTTGTAAGAAAGGGTCGAGCCACAATTTCACAACATCTTTCAATCCTGTGATGAGGCTTGACCCAAACAGAGAGTATTTTGTTGCTCTCGATGAAATCGCAATGTCATACAGCTGGTACAATGTGAGCAGCAGCTATGACAATAACAAACTGAAATATGTATATAAGAACGATCCTTCGCAATAAAGCACTATTTGAGCAATAGTGGAAATCAGACCTGAAAAAAAAAATTTCAGGCCTGTACGGGACTCGAACCACTGACCTCTGCGATACTAATTTTTTTTTTTTTTTCAGGTCTGATTTCCACTATTGCTCAAATAGTGCTTTACTGCGAAGGATCGTTCTTATATACGTCTCATAACCGCAGTTCACTCATATGTTTCAAACTGAAATATAGTCACGATTCGGGCACGACTTGGCATGAGATTGAACTCCCAGATGGGAATTTCTCATACTCTCAACTGAACGCTTATGTTCAGAGAGAGCTAGAGGGATCAAAACATTCAAAGACAGGCATTGCAATAAAATTTGTGCCAGCGCTTTTCAAAGTTCTGATCAGTCTCGAAGATGGTTTTCAAGTCGATCTGCAAATCGGAAATTTTGCCGACCTCATTGGCTTCACAAAAAAGGTTGTCACAGCCACTAGCTATGGTGAAAAATTACCTGACATAACAAGATCTGTCGATGACATCTACATTCGCACAAGCATAATCTCAGATAGTGTTGTTGGTGGTGAGGAATCAGATGTGTTGTTTCGATTCAGCGTTGACAATCTCCCCCTCTCTTACCCTTTCCATATCGATCCAAGGGAGAAAAAGTACTGCAAAATAAACACAGGAGCTATTAAAGATTTGCAAATCTACATAACTGATTCACTGGACAGACCGCTCGACCTCAACGGAGTTCCCGTCTCATTAACACTTCTCCTGAAATAAGCGAAGATCGTTTTCAAACAACAGATATTTTATTTCATGCACTTGAAATAAAATGGTTCGAAAGCAGATGAAAAGAGATGCCAATGGCAAATACGTTTTACACAATCTTGATGACGATCACTCACTTCAAGAGGGTGAAGGGATATTTAACACTCTCAAAGATGTTGGAACCAAAATAGCCACAAAACTCACAGGGAAAGCTGCAAAGGAGATGGCTCAAAAAGCAGCTACGAAAGCGTTTGAGAAGGGAGCAGAGCAGATTGGTAAAAAGACGGGGCAGTAAATCGGTGAAAAGATTTACGATAAGTTCTCAAAAACAAACAAACCTCAAGTCACGCAATCACCGCTAGTCACACATCACAAAGTACCACAAATAAAAGAAGACAAAGGAGAACAGCTTGCAAAGGAATTGAAGAAAGATAAGAAGCCGTGGTCAAAAAAGCCACCAAAAAATAAAATTGAAAAAGACGATCTCTTTAGCGACTTCGCTGAGCTTTTTTTATAAAAAAAAAAAAAAATCTCTTCTTTCTTGCAAAACACACAATGACTTCCATGCGAACTGCAAAATTTTCGAAGGGGTATGAGTATTATTCATATGAGCTCGATACTCCCCTCCAATCTGAACCAGTGAATAACAGATATCAAAAGAAGGATGGGTACAAGTTTACCGTTGACACATCAACAGCGTCAGAGACTGTAGCTGACTGGCACAATGCTTATTTTGAAATGCATTTCAAACTCACAAAGATGGACAACACAACCTATGGTGCAGCTGATGCAGCAGCAACAATCAATGGAGGTTTTAGTCTGATAAAAGACATCAAAGTTGATTTTGAGACCGTGAGAGTTCTCGATCTGCCAAGTGCAAATCACGTTGCCAATGTAAAGAATCTCACCGAGTTTTCAGAAGAACATGCGAGAAAAGAAGGTCCCCGCCAATTTCACTACCCCGACACAGCCACCGGTGCAGTCATACAGAAGTATACAACACTTGCTCTTGATGGGAATGCGCAGAACGTGGCACCAACGGACAACAACGATTACAATGAAGGGTTTACAAAAAGAAAGACTCTTCTCGCCACAGGCGCCACAAACAACATCCATCTGCCACTCAACCGTTTTGGCTTCTTTGAGTCTTTGGAAGAGCAGTTGACACCCAATGCAAAGGTTAGTATTTATGTCAGGCTTGAGGATGATGCAAATGTGTTGTTCAGAGCAAATGCTGCTGCGGCAGGCAGATACATCGTGACAAAGTTCCGCCTGTGGGTGCCGATAATTAAAATGACTGAATCTGGAAGAAATGTATTTCTCGATAACTTCCTCAAACCTCACAGATGGTCTTATCTGAGAGAGAGAATTGTTGATTCGGGACCGCTTCGACAAGGAAATGGAACATTCAGAATTACAAATGCTGTCAGAAGACCAAGGCATGTTTTCATTTGGGTTCTGAATGCAACCAAGTTTGACGATCAGGAACAGAACATGTTTTTGTTCAACACTTTCAACATCGCAAATGCGAGGTACTTTACAAAGGCTCAACTTCATGTGCAGAATGGTGAAAAGTATCCTGATCAACAAGTGGACCCAAGCAGCGAGCTGACAAGAGCATGGACATATCTTGCAGACTATGTAAAGTTCATAAGCAACAATCTGTTCGGTCCAACAATTGATGTGAAACAGTTTCAAGATCTCTATGGAATACTTTACTTTGATCTGACACGACAAGCACCAGAGCTTCTTCGAGTTTCAACAGGTCTGAATTTCGAGTACAGCCTCAACAATACCACCGACGCAGACTATCACATCTATGCATTGATTCTCAATGAGGAGGAAATTAGTGTTGAACTCTTGGGTGGAAAAGCACTCATCAGGAAATAAGTTGACTTTTCGTCTTTTTTTTTTTTGATATTTGTTATGCGAGTCACATAATAAAACAATGACAGCTTATTACCCTCGTGGAGTAACTCTTTCAGATAATCAGAGAAGGAAGCTTGCCAAAGCTTTCAACGAAAAATCACCCATCACTCTGCGTCTCTCACACAACGAACTGACTGGTTCTGATGAGATGATGGTGACAAAGACACAGATCAAGAAGATTCAGAAAGCAAAAAGCAATGGAAGAGGGGTTGACCTCAAAATCAGCAAGACACAGATAACAAAGGTTGCTCAAAAAGGTGGCAGCCTCTTCTCATCACTTCTCACTCTTGGTGCAAAGCTTCTCCCAAAAGCAATGAATCTCGCCACAAAGGCTCTCCCAGGATTGGCGACAGGAGCACTCTCAAGTCTGGGCAATTTCGCTACTGACAAGATTCTTGGAGCTGGTCAGTCGGGTGGTTTGATAATTCCACATTCAAAGATTCAGCAGCTTTTCCCGTTCGAAAGCCTTCCCTTAGAAAAGCAGAAACGAGACATTGCAATTGCCCTTCAATCTGGTGGTGACTTGAAAATGAAACCAACAAAGAGGCAGAGTGGTGGTTTTCTCGGTACTCTTCTCGCTTCAATCGGTGTGCCGATACTTCTCAAGGCGTTGACCGGAAACGGCATGCAAAACAGAAGGTCGAGAGGAAGAGGTTTACAGAATAGGAGCGCGTCAGGCAGGGTCTGTGGACCAAGCGGTTGTGGAATGCAAAACAGACCAATTTGGTTTCCACCGAGTTTGGATGAGCCTGTGCCAACAATTGGAAGAGGAGTGAAAGGGAAAAAAAAGCAGAAAGGAAAGGGTCTGTTGCTGGGCAAAAACTCCCCCTTCAACGGAGTGCCATTGCTGGGAGACATATTGTGAAAAGACCACCCTTCAAAAATAGACCAATCACAAACCTTGACATTCAAAACTGGGTCGAATACCTCAAGATTCCAAACTTTGGAGGGGTGATTTCCAGGGATCATGTGAAAGATTGTGAGATGGGGCACTCTTTTGTCATCAATCTGAACGAGTCAAATGAGCCTGGTTCACACTGGGTGGCGATGGTCTTTGGCTCTGATCTCATCTTGTACTTTGACAGTTTCGGTCTTGATCCACCACAAGAGGTGCTGATGCTTTGCAACAAACATGAAGTCAATTACGCATTCAACAACACACATTTTCAGTCACTGACAAGCGTCTTGTGTGATTACTTTTGTCTCTTCTTCTTGAATGAAACAAGTCGAAGGTTGAAACCCTCTCTTGCTCATCAAAGCTTGTATTCAGTCTTCAACGATGTGACAAAACCTCTGTCATACAGTGACAGTGAAGTGAACGAGCGTTTCATCAAAAATTACTTCAAAGAGGTTTGAGTCAGAGTCAAAAAAACAAAACCTCTTCAAACTTTCTGAAGATGTTACAAAGCAATGACGTATTCTGACGGTTATCATCAAGTCAATCACAGGCAAGAAGGTGCAAGCAAAGAAGGACCTGAAGGGCCGCCAGGTCCAAAAGGACAAAAGGGTGATACCGGCTCACAAGGGCCTGCCGGTCCAAAGGGAGACGCAGGACCGCAAGGACCAAGAGGACCTGCTGGTTCTAGTGGTTCAAACGTTGATCTTTCAAATTATCTCGACAAAACAAAGGGTGGTGATTTGCAGAAGGCTTTGAAATTCGTCAGCTCACACGGAGCTGATAGACAGGTCAGCGGTCTGTCTGATCAACCGCTCAACGGCACCGCAGCCGTTAATCTCAACAAGTTGAACACCGAACTCGGAAAGAAGGCTGACACATCGACCGTAATTAGCGGTCTGACAGCAAAACTCGATACAACCACATTTAATACGCAAATAGCAACAAAACCAAATACCACATCTGTGTTGCTCTTGGATGGAAGTCAAAAGATGACTGGCAACCTTGATCTGAACGGTAACGATGTGATTAACTCAAAGAGGGAGAACTATCTGGGTATGAGTACCGCTCAGCAGTCCACTTACGAGAACTCAAACACACTCGTCTCTCGATATGAAGCAGGGTCAATAAAGAGACATCTAAAGGGTCTACTCGATATTACCACTCTCTCGAATGCAAATCAAACATACGTTGACAATGTGAAAAAGACAGTGTCAAGCTTTAGAAATATAGATGACAAACAGATTCTTGATGCTCGAAAGAGAAAGATAATCAATCTAGCAGATAGTTTTGTAGATAATGACGAAGCTGTAAGCAAAAAATACGTTGATCAAACAGTCAAAACTGTTGAGAGTCTTACCCAAACGAAGGTTAATAAATCAGGTGACACAATGACAGGAAACCTCAATCTTGGTAATAATAAAGCAGTTAACTCTGCTGCACCAAGCAGCGGAGGCGATCTCTGCAACAAAACATATGTCGACACCCTTGTGGGGGTGACCAAAACCAACCTTGAAAAACATGTCGATGACCACCTTGCTCATAGCATCAGAACCACCAATCTGAAAAACGATCTCGATTATATCATGAACGAGATTATCGGAAATGAGTTCAGCGATGAAGATGATATCACCGGCAAAGTACAAATTTACAAAGACTTTCATAAATTTGCAAAGAATGTAAAACCGTTCGATCTTCTTCTCGACACATCAAAAGGTTACTATTCAAGTCGCTTCGGTGTGAACATGTACTCTGCCGCAAAATCAGAGTATACAGTTGTCTGTGAAATGTGGTGGGAATCCAATAAAGTTGATTCGACCTCTGTGACTCTGACTGCCACAAGCTCTGTCGAGACATTTTCAAGGCAACGCAGCAATCGATTCTCAAATCATATTGTCAGTCTCATACATATGACAAAATGGAGCAAACGCAACACCCAATTATTTGATGTTCGACATCGTGATAAAAAACAATTCAGGGCACGCCTATGATCAGAAACTTCCGATTTGGGTTGTGGTTTACGGAAGCAAGGGATATCACAACAGTCTGCCTGAGACTGTTTGGGACCAATGGTACTCTTTCCATGACAAAAAAATGTACATTTATCCACAAGTCGAACTGATGAAGGAACCGAAGGATAATGCAAACCCAGCCACAAAGAAATATGTTGATGATATCAAAACAACATTACAAACAAAGATCAATTCAAGAGCAACCAAAACAGCGCTGACAAACGCAACAAGAAAGATCAGGTATTGAGGAAACTGTGCTCATGACAATTCATCACAGGCAAGATTCTACATAAATGGAGCATCAGATCACACCACATATGTATCACAGAGCAGTAACTCTGATTTCACAGTGAACGGTTCAGACAACACAAAACTCATAATCAAAAACGCTGGTATGTATCTGATCACATACACCGATGGTATCAAGTCTAAACATCTATCACATCTCAGGTTCATCTTGAGCAATCCGTTCGTGACCACAGCAAACGGTATATTGGTAGTGCTACCCAACACAAAAAATGTTTGGACGACACTCTCTAATACCGTATATAAGAACGATCCTTCGCAGTAAAGCACTATTTGAGCAATAGTGGAAATCAGACCTGAAAAAAATTTCAGGCCTGTTCGAATCCCGTACAGGCCTGAAATTTTTTTCAGGTCTGATTTCCACTATTGCTCAAATAGTGCTTTACTGCGAAGGATCGTTCTTTTATACGTCTCATAACCGCAGTTCACTCATATGTTTCATATGTTTGTTGTTGTTCGATTTATCATCTACGGGTTTATATCGAATTAATTTGATGGCCTGCTCCCAGTTGGCTTGTTAGCTCAATTGGTAGAGCGCTGCACTAGTATCGCAGAGGTCAGTGGTTCGAATCCCGTACAGGCCTGAAATTTTTTTTTTCAGGTCTGATTTCCACTATTGCTCAAATAGTGCTTTACTGCGAAGGATCGTTCTTATATACGTCTCATAACCGCAGTTCACTCATATGTTTCATATGTTTGTTGTTACTCTCTAATACCGTTCTATTATATTTCCAAGCAAACACATCGCTGAGCGTAGCAACAGATAACAACTCTGTTCAACTCGATGGACTGGATGACAGCTATCTGATGATTGTGAAGCAGGATTGAGAGTTTAAAAAGCTAATTTTATTATGGGGTGTTCATAATAAAATGACTGACGCAACCATTTTCAACTTTAACCACATCATAACATTTTTTTTAAAAGGTTTTTTTTTGGAAAAAGCAAGTTGACATTTATCTCTGAAGAATAAGTGTTGCTTTCGCTTTTTTGTATTTGCATTTGCAATGACACTTATTCTTCAGAGATAAGTGTTTCTTTCGCTTTTTTGTATTTGCATTTGCAATGACACTTATTCTTCAGAGATAAGTGTCTCTTTCGCTTTCACTCTTCACAAATTCAACAGTTATATTTTCAGCGATACTTGTAGAATAGACAAAATGGTCAACATTCCAAAATTGACTACAGAAAGTTAAAACGGAAATCGAAAGAGAAGAGCACCCGGTGTTGACTTTCTTGATGAAGAGTATAGGATGCTGATCGCTGGTCCGAGTGGGAGTGGAAAGACAAACACGCTCATGTACATGTTGAGAGAGCCGCTGGTCATTTACGACCAGATTTTCATCTATACTCCAAACATTCACCAAGAGCTGAAACAAGATCTCCAAAAGATTATGCATCGACACTCACAGAAACTTGGATATGATGTATTGCATCTGATGAATCCTGAGGAAATTCTTGACACAACAGAGTATCCAAGAGGGAACAGGAAGGTTGTGATTTTCGACGACCTCATCACTGCTCCTAATGACGTGCAGAAAAAGATCTTGAAGCATTTCACTGATGGGAGACATCATTTAAACTCACCGGTGTATCTGAGTCAATCATATCACAAGACTCCTGTCGACATCAGATTGAACTGTTCTCATCTCATCCTGTACAAACCTGCAATGACTCGCCATCGCGCTCTGATCGCTAGTGAGAATAGCTTTGAGCCAGATCTGTTCTCAAGACTGAACCCTTTTGAATTTCTTTTCCTCGACAAGGTGAAGGAGACATGCATGAGAAACTTCGATGAAAAAATCTAATGCTTTTTCAAATAGAGATGAAGAGTTATTGTGTCAAACAGAGAAAAAAGACTGAGTCCGTATCCGGGAGTGAAAGACGGGAGATTGCAAAAAACGGACATCCAAAAAAAAGGTGGGGCGCTCTTTGATGATGTAGGAAGGACCAGCACTTCGCTGTTAGAGATGGGGATGAAGGGGTTGGCTAATCTCGGACAGTACGGTCTTGCAAAGGCTGTCAAATCTGACTATCGAAAGAGGAAGATGAAGCAAACAGCAAACAAGTATCTCGATCAAGCTATCGATTCTTTTGCTAACGATATGAGCAGAAAAATCGGGGGAAGTGTTTATGATTATTTAAATGATTATCCAATGTCAATGTATGCTACTGATGGTGTAAATGATCCGACACACCCTCTTTATGAAGGGGGATCCTTCGATATTCACAAAGCTATCGGAAAACTACCAAAACCGAAATCTGGTTGGACTCTTCCAGGTCATAAGTATACAGGACCGTACAACGACCTTGCAAATCAGGTGAGGTATGACCCAAAGACAGGTGAGATTTTGGAGATTTTCGATAAGCCAACAGGTCCAACTGACGCTGTCGCTATGCAACATGATGTTGCTTACAACGTCTGTGCAAACAGGTCAGACCCAAAGAAGTGTAAGAATACGGCTGACCGTAAGACGGTTAAAGCTCTCGATGCGATTCCAAAGGGTGAGAGACAGTGGGGGCATTGGGTTGCGAGAAACATCATCAATACCAAGCAGAAGCTTGGTCTGGGTGTGGGGGAAAAAAAAAAGCTCACTCCTTGAAGAGTTGGCAAGAGGAATTGGCAGAGGAGTTGCACAGACCGGTGAGGCGAAACTTCAGAAAACGACGCGTTGTTGTCAACGGAATCGATGAGATCTGGTGCTCCGACTTGGTTGAGATGCAGAAATTCAGCAGATGGAATGAGGGTTTTAGATATCTGCTCATGGTTCTGGACATTTTCAGCAAATACGGCTGGATCGTTCCGTTGAAGAACAAGAAGGGTGAGAGTGTTTCGGAGGGGTTCAGAAAGGTTTTCGCTGGAGGGAGAAGACCGAAGAGACTCTGGGTTGACAAGGGTTTGGAGTTTAACAACAGTCATGTTAAAGATCTGATGAAAGCTGAAGGTGTTGAGATGTACTCGACAGAGAATGAGGAGAAATCGTCTGTCTGTGAGAGGTGGAATCGAACGATCAAAACGGAGATGTGGAAGCAGTTTACCATTCAGAACAACACACAGTATCTCGACATTCTACCAAAGATTGTCAAGAAGTACAACAATCAAAAACACAGATCAATCGGCATGACTCCGGCAGAGGCTTCCAGGAAAAAGAATGAGAATGCCGTCTTTCTGAAACTCTTTGGCGATCTGAGCGGGTTGCGAGAGCAGCCAAAGTTTGCGGTTGGCGATCACGTTCGAATCTCCAAATTCAAGCGAAAACTGTTCGACAAAGGATTTACTCCAAATTGGACAGAGGAGATTTTCATCGTTGACGAGGTGCAATATTCCAACCCGATCACTTACAAGTTGAAGGATCTGCTCGGGGAAGAGATCAAAGGTTCTTTCTACGAACAGGAGATGTTGAGAGCAAAGCAGGATGTTTTCCGCACTGAGAAGGTTATTCGAAGGAGTAAAGGGAAAGCTCTCGTGAAGTGGAGTGGTTACCCAGAGAAATTCAACTCATGGATTGATGAGAGTGAACTTCAGGGGGTAGGTCCTGCCTAAAAAAAAAATTGAATAAAAAAAACTCTTAAAAGAATGTTTAATAATAAATAAGATGGATGAGCTTGAGTATTTTTCAAAGCGTGCACTCTTGAGAAAGGCAAAGGAGATGGGACTGCAAGGATATTCCACGAAGAATAAAGAAGAGTTGATTGAACTGATTAAAAAACCTCCACCTCCTCGCGCAAGACACATTGGTGTGAGGAAAAAAGTAACACTTCAATCTACAGATTCAGAAGGGGACGAACTCGTTTTCCCCTCAATCAGTGCTGCTGCGAAACATTTCAATGTAAACCCTTCAGTGTTTGCAGCGAAGCTGAGAGCACGCAAAGAGAGTATAAGAAACTTCATTACACTTGAAGGAAGGAAATTTGCTCTCCATTTCGAAGCTTACCGTTTGAAAGAGTAAAGCGTTAAACACACTCTCATCAAGATAGAGTTTTCATCACTTGAAACTAGTGATGAAAAAAAAAACTTAAAAAAAATATTTACATCATAATAGATATGCAGACAATGGAGAAAAACACTGTTGTACAGCTTCGTCAGAGTGCAAAAGAGATTGGCCTTCGCGGCTACTCGAGGCTTCGAAAAGCAGAGCTCATCAAGCTCATAAATCAGTCAAGACCAAACATCTTTGTCAATAAGAAAGAGGTTTCGGAGAGAGCAGGAGGGTCTCTGCTCGATGATCCGATTCCTAAACATGAGATTCCAAAAGGGCAGAAAATCTTGAAACCGTCAAAGCCAGCAAAGCTTGTGAAAAAGATCGAGAAGGCTGTTGATTGGGGGAAGAGGGAGGTGGAGGATTGGGGTCAGTGGTTGAAGGAGATGGATGCTCCGAGAGTTGTGGTTGATGACAAGTTGAAAGATTTCAAAACGCATATCGCTAAGCTTTACGAGAAAAGAGACCAACACCGTTTCAAACTTGTTGAGAGCAACTCTTCATTGAAAAAGTTTGCGAGGCAGTACACGATTGATGGGGTGGGAGGTTGTGGACCGATAGATTTTTTTCAAGCTGTAAAACCGACCGTAATCAACTTTCTGTTAACGCAGAAGAATATCAAGATGGAGCTCGTTCTGAGGTGTAATATGTCAAAGACAGACATTGCGACGGGTGAGACTGTGCTAAAGCTTGCGTATTTTAAATCTTTCGTAGAGATTGTCTTTCAAGAGACTGATCAATAAGAGCTTTATCAGAAATGTGTTGACAAAATGATGGAGAGTTTGGCTAAGTTTACAAGAGAGGGAAGCGGTTGGGTTGTGCATTCGGTTGAGGGTTTGGATTTGCACACGGTGGAATACACTCCTTTGAAAGGTTCTTCATACATTAAGCTACCACCAGATCTCGCAAATAAGAAGGCTATCATAAACATGAGGAATGAGGATAGTGAATGTTTTAAATGGTGTGTTACGAGAGCGTTGAATCCTGTGAAAAAGAACCAAGAGCGTATCTCAAAGACATTGAGAGAGCAGGCAAAGAAGCTTGTGTGGGATGGGATTAAGTTTCCGATGGAGGTGAAGAGAATTCACCGCTTTGAAACGTTGAATCCAGGTCTTGCTGTCAACGTCTACATGTATGAAGGTGGGCTCAAACCCTTGAGAGTGAGCAAGGTCGAGAGTAGCAAGATCCACATTGATCTTCTTCTCATTACTAGTAATGAAGGTGAGAAAAAGCATTACTGTCTCATCAAATCTTTGAGTCGGCTCGTATCGAGTGACCTATCGAAAAATGAACATAAGAAGTTTATCTGTAGGAGATGTCTTAATTATTTCGGTTCTCAGAAACTTGTTGACACACAGCGAACTTTGTCGAGATCATGAGGCTGTGAGAGAAAAGATGCCAAAGGAGGGAACTTTTCTCTCTTTCAAAAACCACTATAAGAAGATGGACATGCCGTTCGTCATCTATGCTGACTTTGAATCGATCATCAAACCTTTGCACACCGTTCAACCGAATCCTGAAGAGTGTTACACCGAGAAGAAGCAGAAACATAACCCGGTGAGTTTTTGCTACTTTTTTAAATGCTCTTTCGATGATAGATATTCGAAACTGGTTGAGTACACAGCAAAGTCGGAGGATGAAGATGTTGCACAGATATTTGTTAACATGCTTCAAGAGGAGGTTAAGGCAAAATACAAAAACCATCCCGCAAAAGAGATGATCTTCGAAGACAGCGATGCTGAAATCTTTGAAAATGCGACGTGTTGTTGGTTATGCGGAGAAGATGTCAAGATGGAAGATGTGAAGGTTCGTGATCATTGCCATTACACCGGCGAATTTCGAGGAGCTGCGCATAACAGTTGCAACCTGAGATTCCGACGACCGAAATTCACTTCTGTCGTCTTTCACAACTTGGCAAACTATGACGCACATCTCTTCATTAGAAATCTCGGCGTTTCAGAAGGTGACATTAATTGCATTCCCAACAACGAAGAAAAATACATCAGCTTCACAAAGAGCATTGAAGTTGACAAGTTTTTCGACAAAGAGAAAGAAAAAGACGTTGTTGTCAAGAGAGAGTTGAGCTTCAAATTCATGGCTTCTGGTCTTGACAAGCTTGTCAACAACCTCACCAAAAAGATTGACTCTTTTGAGAATACAGGAAGATACTTTGATGGAGAGAAGCTTGACCTGTTGAAGAGAAAGGGTGTCTATCCTTATGAGTGGTTGAACTCTATCAACAAGCTTGATGAGACTGAACTTCCACCGATTGAAGCTTTCTTCTCTGTTCTCAGTGGTAGTGGTATCTCTGAAGAAGAATATACTCATGCACAGAGAGTATGGAAAACCTTCGGAATGAAAACGATGCGAGATTATCACAATCTCTACAATCGAAGTGATGTTCTCCTTCTCTGCGACGTTTTTGAGAATTTTCGAAAGCTTTGTAAGGAGAACTACGACCTCGATCCCTGCTGGTACTACACAGCGCCTGGGTTGTCTTGGGATGCATGTCTCAAGATGACTGAGGTAAAGCTTGAGCTGCTAAGCGATGTAAATATGTTGCATATGTTTGAGAAAGGTATTCATGGAGGGATTCGGATGGTTACAACAAGATACTCGAAAGCCAACAATAGTTATATGAGAGAGAAGTTTGACAAGAGCGAACCTTCAAAGTTTATCCCGTATCTTGACGCAAACAACCTCTACGGTTGGGCGATGAGCAAGAGTCTACCAACCCATGGCTTTGAATGGGTGGATGAGAAAGACTTTAAAGATTGGAAGAATTTTCCCTGCATTCTCGAAGTCGATCTGCTTCCTGTCAAGGAAGAGCTGCACGATCACTTTAGCGACTATCCCCTAGCTCCTGAAAATCTGTTGATTGGCAAAGTTCATAAGCTGGTCTGTACCTTGAATGGTAAAAAGAAGTACATCATTCACCATAAGACTTTGAAGCTTTACATGAGTCTTGGAATTGAGATTGGAAAGATTCACCGCATCATCAGGTTTAAAGAGAGTCCTTGGATGAAGAAGTACATCGATTTGAATACAGAGTTGAGAGCTAAGGCTGACAACGATTTCGAGAAGGACTTTTTCAAACTCATGAACAACTCTGTATATGGCAAGACGATGGAAAACATTCGGAAACGAGTTGATGTGAGACTTGTCAACTCAAAAGAGAAGGCGAAGAAGTTGGTAAATAAGGTCAACTTCAAACACTGCACCATCTTCTCCGAGAGTCTCTGTGCGATTGAGATGAGAAAGACGCAAATTCTCTTCAACAAACCTCTCTATCTCGGAATGTGTATCCTCGATCTCAGCAAGACTCTGATGTATGACTTTCATTACCACTACCTAAAATCCAAGTATGGAAATAGAGCAAAGCTTCTCTTCACTGATACAGACAGTCTTTGCTATGAGATTCAGACTGAGAATTTTTACAAAGACATAATTAATGATGTGGAATGTCTGTTTGACACAAGCAACATTCCGAAAGAGCACTCTGCTGGGATACCAACTGGGGTGAACAAGAAAGTTATTGGAAAGTTCAAGGATGAGGCGGGTGGAAAAATCATTGAAGACTTTGTCGGTCTGAGGGCAAAGCTTTACAGCTACAAGATGTTTGATGGGGGGGATGAGAAGAAGAAGTGTAAGGGAGTGAAGACAGGAGTGGTGGAGAGTACCATCAGCTTCGATGACTATAAGAGATGTCTGTTTGATGGTGGAAAACAGCATCGGAAAATGAATATCCTCAGAAGTCGAAAGCATGAGATTTTTATGGAGGAGACTAACAAAGTCGCTCTGTCCGCCGATGATGACAAGCGAATCATTCTACCAGACAGAGTGAACACACTCGCAATAGGACATTGTAGGTCGGTCTGAACAAGCTTGAATGAATAATTTGAATTATTATGAAATAATGCGAAAAGATGATTTTGTATTAAATTATCGTGACAGTACGATAATTTAACGAAAATGAGCCAGAACCGGCCTTATATCAACTACTCATGTATATTTCAGAGCTGTTTTCGTTCCTTTATAAGTAAGATATAAGTAAAGAACGGGAATAGGCTACGGGTATCTCTACACAAATTTGGATAATTAATTGAAATGATCAAACGGGTAACTTTAACAAAATCCGTAGATTAACTCTCACTTTAAGTTAGTTGCCCAATACTTCATAGCCCTCAAGTTGCATTCTCTCTCTTATAAACATTACGACTGTTCACAAATTAAAGATACCCCGGTCAGATTTTTTGAAAGTTCATAATGAAGTATTAAGTACAACAATGAATTGAAATTTAGCCCTTTTCTTGAAGGTTTTCTCCTCTGATATAAATATAGTTTCCTGGGTAAGTATTTATTGGCAATTAACTCAACATTGAGCATAGAAATAACAGGTTGTTATTGGTGGCTTGGTGTCTGATTTAGTCACTTATCTAACTAACAAGCATAGGTCATCAAAATAGACTGAAAAGGAAGGCTTAAAAGAGTATCTTCGATTACCTTATAATATGATAATAATAATAATAATAATAATAATGATAATAATAATAATAATAATAATAATAATAATAATAATAATCATGATAATACTGGGAACAGCGAGGATTTTGAGAAAGGTATTAGATATCTAGAGTAAAGAGAAAATCCTAAGGGACCCCTGGTCGTGGGCTATGACTCGCTCCCTGAGGAAACAACCCGGAAAAAGATCATCCAGTTCGTTTACCATAATAATAATAATAATAATAATAATAATGATAATATAATAACAGAAAACTTGAAAAATGCATTTAAAAAGCTCCAAACTCACTTTGCTCTTGTTTTACTCCAAATACTTCTGTTCTCATACACACACCACCCTGGTGTGTTTGTGGCAGGAACCGTAAATATCTTGTTAATACTCCGTAAACAACATGCTTCACCTCTGAGTTCCTGTCAGCATTTCCTCTCAGAAACTTGAGGCAAACAAATAGTCATATGTCATCAATAACGTTTTTCCGAAAATTGAGAGAATAGCAGGTATAAAATAGAAACAGTGCAGATACCATTAAGATCAACAATTCTGAGGACAAGATTTCGATATCATTTTACCTGTAAGATATTCTATATGGTCAGACTTAATAATCCATGTTATATTAATTTTATAAATGTACACTGATTTGTTTTGAGCAGCTATGCCTCATACTGTATTTCCTATATACCTTGACTTGTCCACCTTCCTTGTAGTCTACCCAAGGTGTCCCATCTGTTGATATTTGAAGTGTGTAGTTCTTCACCCACTGATCTGTTTGAGAATTCCCTTGAGTAGACACAGCACAGATGATATGAAGTGACTTTAGATCAATCTCTAGGTATGGGTTAGTGTCATTTGTTCCTGCACACCATGATGATCCTAATGTGTAGTTCAGTCGACCATGCTCGGCTGGAGTGTTGGCATTTTGTTCAGAAGAAGAGGTTATGTCACTATTTGGAATTGTCTCAGTTCCCAATCCAAGATCTAAATCAACGCATGCTCCTACAAAAAAAATTACATTTGCTTTATAACGTACTCATTATAATTATTGTAACAGAGATAATGGGTTGGATGCATCTGAGAAGCACATGGATGCCTTAAATCTCTTTATAAATTATCTCTGATAAAAGTTCATGTCAGATAGTTAACAACTATTTACGAGGTGGTGGTGGCTATTGTTAAACAGAAGAGTAAATTAACTGTTTTGTACCTGTAACAAAAACAGTATTTGGGGGCAAGTCACTCGGAGGTGAATAGCAAAGGATAGGCTGAGTTTTAGTATCCAATCAGTGCCCGCCTTCAACGCTATCCTCCATTTAGTATATACTGGTAACATATAGTGCTGGTCAGCCTCCTACAGGAGGCAATAGCCACAAAAATCTGTCGCGCTTGAAATGTCGTTTCTTTACAAGTTAAGCGAAAAGAAACCAAAGAAAAAGTTGGATCGTTCAGTGCGGCCATTTTGTTGCTGCATATTTTACCCCGTTCCACAGTGTATTACCGTGGCATATTTGGCACGTTCTCATGACCTTATTAGGTAATATGACATTGTAGCAGAATAATAAATAATAATTGATCCACACCTTCATTAAGCATACAGTTCTTTCATGAAAAAAAGCAACAGTAAAAACAATCGACTCTCTTTGACCCTAGCCCTGTCTTAGTGAAATACCAGATTAATCTGAAACATTTTTAGAATTAATAGTGCAAGTAGAATGATATCCGAGGGTGCTTGGATATCATTTTGCCTGACACAAATATAATGGTTTCAGACTCTCTGTCTGTTTGCTGATAGAATACTTCAAAGTTTTGAATTAACTTTAGTAACCTTTTTCTTCATGTTCCGTTAACTGTCCCATTTCTTGTTAGATAATCTCATCATTAAGAAAATGCGAAACTCTGAGCAGCTCTTTTATCTTTTCGGTATTGATGCTGTCTGCATGGGCGATTAGGTTGTGCTGTAAGCGTAACTCTTAGGTTTTAGCACTCAAAACTGAAAAGACATGTTCAACAAATCCCGCCAGATGTAGTAATAATGATAGAATAAAAGTAAACCTTATGATTAGATTTCTAATTAGAATAGAGGTAAACCTTAGCATTAGATTTCAAATGACACGGTGCTCACCTGTGGCAAGATGTACAAGTACAGCGAGAAAAGCTATATGGAAACAAAGCTCGAGATTAATTTGCGACATGTTTCGATTGAATATGTTGCGAAATACCGCACGATTGTTTAGTGTGATCGGTCATTCGAAACAGAAAGCTCGTCCGACAAAAGATGTTTTGGTTACCTCGCTATTCAAGCTCGTTTTTGCATAATTTGTAGTAAATTTCGAGTTTTCAATCAGATGAAGTTAATTTATAAATGATGATACAATTAGTTAAACAATGCAACAAGGCCTGCTGGGAGTACCTAGATAGCCTGGCAAATATTTTGCATGATAAAAGCGAACACAGGCTATTTTAGACTTTTGTGCAGTCCAGGCGTAACGGATTTAGTGACCTAAATGTCATGAAGCTAGAAAATGGCAACATGCTAACAAACGAAAGTGGCATCGCTGAGTGCATGAACGAATACTTTGCATCAGCTTTTACAAGTGAAAACTCTGAAAATTTTCCATCATTAGATCAAGTTATCAAAGATTTGGGCCTTAGCCTTCTGCACTGTTCACCTAAGGATGTTAACAAGATCCTAAGCTAATTTAAACCTCATAAATCTCTTGGTCCGGATAGCAGCTATCCCATGATTTTCAAGAAATGCACTGGAACTTTGGCTTCAACACTTAGTGACGTTTTTAATGCGTCCTTTACGTCGGGCATGCTGCGTCATGGCTGGAAATTGGCTGATATTACTCTTTACATAAGAAAGGTGCTAAGAAAGTCCGCAAGAACTACCGTCCTGTCTCGCTAACATTGGTGGTGTGTAAAATGATAGAGAGAGAGCATCTTGTTCATTTTTGGACAACTAATGAGATTTTTATTCCAGAATAATCTGGATTTTTGAAAGGGAAATCTTGTTTGTCTCAACTACTATCTTGGTTTCACGATTGGGCCCGTGATAGAAACAAAGGATTGACAACTGACTTCATCTTTTTAGACCTTTTAAAAGCTTTCGACTCGATATCTCATGACAAAGATGCACGCATATGGTATCCGAGATCCACTCTTGTCTTGGCTTAGTTGCTTCTTAGAAAATTGATGCCAGCGAGTCGCTCTACGGGGACATTACTGTTCATGGACCTCCGTTTTGTTCGGTGTACCCCAGGGAACTGTGTTGGGACCTATTTTATTTCTCATTTATATTAATGATATCTCAAGAAACATTTCATCACACACAAAACTCTTTGCAGATGACATGAAGGTGTACAGGGTATTAAGAGATACTAAGGAAGATGTGGATGAGCTTCAGAAAGATCTTGCTCGCTCGTAATCTTGGAGCAATGACTGCAAAATTAAATTTAACACCTTAAGCATTTTTACGTTCGTGGGTGATTTTCGACCTTTAAGAGTTAACCACTGTTTTAAACTTAGTTCTGCATCCGCAACTTACGTATAATTGATGCATGGGATAGTTTACCAAAAGAAACTGCCCAGGCGAGGCGAATTATTTGAACATTTTTAAGAATAGACGCAAATATCGTCTTATGAGTGTTTTACGCGAACATTAAGTTATCTATTTCTATCTTTAAATCAGAGGTAAAGTTTTTTAACTATTTTTAAGAAGAAATGCTGCGGTACTAGTTTGACATTTTGTGCTCTTTCTAATTTATATAATCCATAATCGGCCCGTGGGAATTACCACTGTTTAATGCCCCGCTCTAATCTCACTCTTAGCCAATCAGAGCACGCGTTATATCAGCCACAAGCCTAAGCCACTTAGGTGATACAGGCTTCTACAAACAAGGAGTGGAGGGCGGATTGCTTGTTCGAAATCATGTCCTACAAGGGGGTGAGCACTTATCCGTGGGAGGGCGCTTATCAAAGCGTGGGCGCATATTAGAGGAAATACGGTAATTGTAAATTTGTAGTGTGTGAAGCCAGTTAGTTAATACAGTGTTACCTATTAGCTTTCTGTCCGACGCTCGATAAATTATCGCCGCAGATGCATGTCGTTAACCGCAACGAACACTGAGCGCCAGGTAGGCTATGAGCGTGACTCGCGAGGGCAGAAGCAAAGGGCTTAGTTCCCCTGCCGCGGGCCTGCGCGCACCCTGCTCGCTCGAAAAATTCAAATGAATAACGATTGATTCATTGCGATTTCAAGTCATAAACTGAACGGAATACTGGAAAAGGATAATTGCAATTTTGTGTTTGCCCTCGAAGACCTCCTAAGTAAAATGTATGGGGGAATCCTTGTTTACAATGTTTGCCTCATTAGCATAAGCAATTCAGTTTCTGATGGAGCTAAAAATAAATCAGTTCTGATTATCGAAAGTTCAAAGTACGATTAACTCGGCCAATGAATACGAGCCTGATGCATTGAATACTTTTTGTGCAACACGGGTTTAAAAGCTCAAACTTTTACATAGAATGAATGAACTCATTAGCGCTTTTACCACCTAGAAATTTTGCAGTTTTTGATGGACTATTTCTCCTTGAATATTACACCCAAAGAGCTAAAAATTTCACCATGTACTAAGGTTTTCTAGCTCTTTAGCTGCCTGAAGTCAATTTGTATCTAACATGCTTCTCTCTTTACGCAAAGCCGTATGCAAATGAGCAAAAATGTAAACAATGATGTCAGCATGAATCCGCTTATAGAACTGTTTCCGTAAGATTGGGAAAGACACGTATCTGAGGCAGACATAAAATGAGGGAAAGCCTTATATGCGCGCATAAAAGTTCAGTTAAATACGATATGAATAAATATTTTTGACAACTAAATCTTGTTTAATTGATGACTAATATGTATTACATTAAAACTTACCCTCAGTTTGATTCTTTGCCAGGTTGTTTTAATGGCTTCAGAAGTCAAGTTTGTAAAAGATGAGAATGAATTTTTAGTCAGATCTATTCATGGCGTCCTTATTCCTCAAGAGACTGTTTGGACTGAATGTTCACGAGTTGCTTGGACATGCATTAGCATTTAATAAATGAAGCGAATGGCTCAAATGTATTCAATCGTTTTGTCACATTCCCTACCATGCTTTGGAAAGGAAAGGTTTTCAAAAGAGCTTGGCACCTACATGTAGTAATAATCCATAAATTTTTCTACAATCCTGACAGAGTATTTTGAGGTTTTGAACATATAATTGAAATATGAACGTGTCTTTGGGAGTTTTCCAATGCAATCGTTTTCACTCAAACGATGAGAAAGTCAAGAACTTTGCATGGAGATATTGCGATTATTCAATATATGTGAAAATGTAGACTGAGAAGAAGCTTGTTTCTCTACCAGAGTAGAAAATGTCTTCCATTCCAAAATCAGTATATATTTTCTCCATATTCTTTTTCACACATTTCCTAGACCATTGACAATGAAAACTTGCTGAATAATCAAAGATTCTTCAGTTAACGATCATTTCCTTTATTCTCATGAGTTTAAGTTTTCGTTTTGTTTCATTTGTGTGTGATACTGTGAGGAGAAATTTTATGCTGGTCACTTTCAGGGGCTAAAGGACTATTCCGCAGTGACAAATGACGACCTCTCCCAAGGCTAAGTAGAGGCAGTGTTGATCCGTCATTGTAAATAGCGCTCTATAAGTGATAACTTGTAAATTGTTGTAAATTGTAAAGATTCCTTAGATTGTATTTCAATTGCAAAATATGATAATTGCGACATCGAGGCAACGTGGCTGGAACTCAAAGTCAAATCTCAGACTTCTTGTTGGCTGTATATATCGTCCTCCAAATTCTGAGGGTTTCTACAATAAATTTCTTCCAATTCTTGAGAAAATCTCTGCGAGCAGAAAAAATGTCATCATCACCGGGGACTTCAATTCGAATATGCTAGACAACTCTGGAAAAGGCAAAAAGTTTAAAGACGTCCTGCAACTCGTTAATTTTAAAAATGTTATTAAGAATCCCACCAGAGTAACAGAACATTCCAGTACAATCATAGATCTAATTTGCACAAACAACATGCCAAAGGTTAATAGTGCTGGTGTTATCGATTTCTGCATCGCCCACCACAGATTTATTTACATTTCATTTAAGTTGGCAAAGTCACGCAATTCCCCTCCAGTAATAAAATACGTCAAGAACTTCAAAGGAGTTAAGGAAGACCCAAAATCTCTTCAGAACGACCTTGAAACCGCACCATGGTGGATGTGTTCTATTTTTGATGAAATAGACGACATTACATGGGCCTGGGAAACAATGTTTAAAGATGCTGTTGATCGCCATGTTGCAAAACGCCTAGTTAAAATTAGACGGCATTCACTCCCATGGATGAACAGTGAAATACGTAAAGCCATGAGTAAGCGGTATAAACTCTTAAAACTCTGTGATGGTACGCTAAATACCAAGCAAAACTGGGAGGAATATAAATCCGCTCGAAATCAAGTCACTGCTTTATTAAGATCTGCAGAAACTCAATATTGGAAGGAAAAGTTTGATAAAGCCAATAACTCAAGTATGTTCTGGAAAATTATACATAGCATATCTGGTAGCCAGAAGTCCTCCGGAGTTGGACCAGTCAAAGATGATTACAGCTTGGAGGTTTTAGATGATGACATGAAGGCTGACTTATTTAACCAATATTTTGTAAATGTTGGCAGAGATGTCGCAGAAAACCTCCCTAACATCCCAAACCAAACCGATATACAATATATTTATAGAGTCTCAGCATCTTCCTGCAACTCTTTGGTTCTGGATTCTGAAAATATTTTCAAAACTCTTAAGAATATCAAAAGCAACAAAGCAGCAGGCCCTGCTGGTATATCAAGTACAATTATTTCTCTAGCCGGCCCTGCAATTATTAATGGCTTGGAAAATATCTTCAAGCGCAGCTTTATCACAAGAACTGTTCCCATTTCATGGAAAAGAGCAAAGGTTACCCCTATCTTTAAAAAGGGAGATAGAATTGACATTGCCAACTATAGACCTATATCCTTGCTGTGTATCCCAAGTAAATTACTGGAACATCAGGTCTGTAATATAATTGATGAGCGCCTAAGTAACTCCTCTCTAAAAAGTCCTGTCACAGTGGGGCTTTACAAAAGGACTATCATCAGAAGGCATGTTACTAAAAATGACAGATACCTGGAGGATGAATATGGATAAAGGTATGATTGTGGGTGCAATATTTATTGACTTTAAGAAAGCTTTTGATAGCATCTCACACAACATCTTGTCATTAAAACTCCAAGCTATTGGATTAAGTGGGAATCTCCCTGAGTGGCTGATGGATTATTTGAAAGACAGATTTCAATACACTGTGGTAAATGACCACCCTTCTAACTTGGATGAAGTGAAATATGGTGTTCCCCAATGATCCCTCCTTGGTCCAAGGCTTTATACAATCTACGTCACTGACCTCCCTAACGCTATTACATCTGGAGACTCGTTCATGTATGGAGATGATACAAACATTATATTGTGTGGGGAAGAACTTTGATCAGGTCTGCTCACAATTAAATAACATTCTCGAGCAACTTCTGCTTTGGAGTACAATGAACAAACTTTGTATTCATCCTGTAAAGTCTGAAGTTATGATCCTTAGCAAATCGGGCTTCATTGGTCCTGCTCCTCCAATATGCTTCGGAAATAATTTTATTAATGTTGTTAATAACACTACTTGTTTGGGATTAATCATTGACAATAGGCTTACATGGGCATTGCATGTGAACCATGTAAAAAAATCTTTTGCACAGAAAGTGGGCGCATTAAAAAGAATGAAGAAGCTTCCTGTGAAAGCGCTGGAGGAAATTTACTTTAAATCTATTGTACCTGCGGTATCGTATGGTATTGTGGTGTGGGGAAACTGCAATTATTCTATCATGGAATCCTTAAACCCTATTCATGCAAGAGTTGCACGAGTTATCCACCAGGATAAAAGTCTTGAAGAGTTAAATTGGTTGCCAATTTCTTACATATATAAAAGAAGACTCCTTCTTCTGATGCACGATGTTTTAAATGATAAAATCTTATATGCCCCTTTTAATTTGAAGTTACGCAACAGACCATCACGTACAGGAGGGTTACAGGTTGAAATCCCTAGAGTGAACTACAACGTGGGAAAGGAATCAGCACAATACGGAGGACCTGTAATCTGGAATTTTATTGCTAGGCTGGTAAATTTTAATGTGAACATTCAAAAAGACAGTTTTAAAAATATTTTACGTAAGCTCTCACAGAACATAAATAGCTTCTCTTTTGAAGCGCCTATGATTGTTATGAAAGACAGAGATTTTGTATATTTTTAAGTGTTATTACATTGCATGTAAATTTTTGAATTAATTCGTGACTTGTTTGCTAATGAACTTTATTACAATGACTCATATTGAATATTTAAATACCATAGGGTGACTTTATGAATTATTTTAGTTTTACATTTGATTAGTTCGTTGTAGGTCCACATCAGCCTTATGGCTGCCCCCCTTCCTTACAACCTGCATTACTAAATAAAATGATTGATTGATTGATTGATTGATTGATTGATTGATTGACCTACCGGCTGCCTGAAGGGGTTTATTTACTATATAACTTGGTTTTTTTTACCTTTCTTGGAGCTGCAATGCAGATATGTACAGGCTGATCCAAAGGTAATGAGTGAGTTAACTTATTCATGCTGGAATTGGCATAATCCATCATAATTAATCCATACTTCATTAAGCATATAATCTTTTGATAAAAAACTATAGAACATCTTTGGAACTCGCTTTGTCTCAAAATAGTACCGGGTAATGAAAATAGCTAAAATTACTGAGTAAACAGTACGGGTAAAATACTCTCCAAGAGTGCTTTAACTATAAATTGAAATAAATGTTACCTCCCGATAGCTTCACTAAAACATAACTGTTTCAGACTCTGTTTCTGTTCGCTGAATGATTTGAATTTTAAAATGACCTATGTAAATTTGTCTTTGCCTCTTCAATGGGCAAGTTACAAAAGTATGACGGTTATTAATCTTCCCGTTCGTTGTAAGACGATCTTTTCATGAAAAATATGGGAAACCCGGAGTAGCTCTCCTTTCTTCTTGGTATTGGTGCTGTCTGTATCGGTGACGAAGTTGCGATGGTGTGCGGAAGTCGTAGGGCCGATTATTTAACAAAGTTGAGCCGTGGTTTAACAAAACCGCGTACTAGACTATCTTTATTTTAGCCGAACCTTTTATCTGAAAATTTATTTTTGTGAACAGTGACAAGAGGGCCGCAAACTACCAACCGAAGGACATTTATTCAATCACTGAGTCAACCCTCACGTATAAAATACCCGAGGCCTGTTGCTAACTGAAGGTAAAACCGCTGTTTAGGTTAGACTTCGTTTGAATACCTGGCATTTTGGCTTCAGTGCTCAAAAGTGAAAGACCTGTCCGACCAATTCCTCTAAATTTAGAAATTGAAATGAAAATACCGTTTTTGATGCTGTCTGCAATGCCGATTAAGTTGCGATGGGTTGCGGCGGAAGTGTTAGGCTTTAGCAATCAAAAGTGAAAGATATATCCAACCATTTCTGCTAAATTTAGAAATTGAGATAGTAAAAAAAGGTTACAAGAGGATTTCAAATGATACTGTGCTCACCTGAGGCCAGAGGAAGAAGTACAGCGAGGAAGGTTACACGAAAGTAAAGCTCGAGATTAAATTGCGCCATGCTTCGACTGAGTTTGTCAGGGTATGCCATCACAATTGTTTTGCTTGAGCGGCCATTTAAGCAGAAAGCTCTTCTGACAAAAGATGTCTTTGTTTCCCACTATTCAAGCTCGTCTTTGTGTAATTTGTAGACATATCGTCAATACATGTAAATCTGTGGTTGTTAATCAGTTTATGTCAATTCTTAAGTGATGGTACATTTAGCTCTCTACTCTCTCTCGGTTTGTTCGGCAGTTTGAGTTTCACCCTTTGATGCTATTGATGTAGCAGTAATACTTATATTTTTGGGTTTTTCAAGTACGATCTATAACATAAACAACTTAAAGGGCGCGTTCTGATTAGTCGAGTCTTTTTTTTGCCCTAGGGTGTTTGCTGCTAACTTGAGCAAATGCATGGAATAGTTATCGATATCTGCATATTGACGAAGCGTTAGGTAATCCGCGACTTAATGTGATGTTAATAGCAAGAACAGAATGCACTATTAGGTTGCAAGAGTGATGCAATGTCTTGAAGAGTTATCAGCCGAGGGATTTCCACACAACAAGTTGAAAGTTCTTATCAGTGATGTCGACAAACTGTAATGTTCAAGTTAGAGTCTCATGCGTGGTTTCTCATAGCCGTGCTACTAGCGTTTAGCGCGCATGCAAAGTCCCAAAATTAGGAAAATAGGATACCTAATCAATCGTAAAAAATCAGGGATGAAGAACATGACAGGATGACAATATATCCTAACTCGCGACGATATTTTGCTACAAGCTGCGTTGCGGGCACAACCCAGTTCAAGTAAATGGGAGGTGAATATTTAAGCAACTGAAGCTCTGCGATAAGCCTGGCGCTAAAACTGTATATTGAATAAATGCAGTTTTGCGTTGAATGTCTGGTTTAAAAGAGATAGTCTACCGCGATCAGACACTTGTTTTCGTGAAAACATTTTATTATACTAGCTACAACTATTCTGTTGCTTCTTTACATTTAGAACCTATTTAGATTTTATTGCCTTGCAACAATCTTTCCCAGCATCTTCTCCTATCTGTAAATAATCTAGAACCTAAAATATCTTAAGGAGTGAAAATACTCTATCATTTTCTATTCTCTCATCTAGATACACCCACTAATAATATTCTGTAACCTAGCTTTTTTCAATTGCTTTAAAGAGAGCAAAGCAACATATTGTTCTTACTGTTGAAAAGAGTTTATTGTGCATGAAAATAGATCGAAAACATTTGTAATGTCCAATAAACGACAAAAAAAGAAAATAGAACCTTCAGTCTTTAAAAGGTAATTTATGAGTGAAAGAGATATCACTTTATGAAGTTTTGCATCTATCTAACGGCTCTTATTTTAACAAGTGCTTCAGACCACACTTTTACTGGAATTCAAATTTTCATGCCGTAACACTGACTCTAACGCCCTAATAGATTAATTCACATTTGATAAGACGGATTCGTCAAGCCAAGTCGACGAAGTTATGTGTGATTGCCTGTTAAGTAGTCTCCTTCGCAGCCGTTGTTTGGGCTCGTCACGCGACGCTCCCTCCCCCGTTGGGTGACGAGCCCAAAAACCGGCTGCGAAGGAGACTATCTGTTGAGAGGTTTCGTTTAGTTTGGGAACCTCACCCAGAGTTATAAATCTAATTTATCCCTCATACGAGGGTTATAACTAAAGGTTACGATCGAGCTGTATATTTTACAGACATCAAAAGCAAAAGGTACAAGTAAAATATAAGAAAAGTTTAATGAATTTTGAATGAAGGAGGAGGACAGTTCAAACGAGTTCATTCCATTGCCCAACTACTTATCGCTTCTTTTAGCGAGACTAGAACAAGAAGCGTGTCACGAACCGAAGTACCGTTTGGATGTTGCAGTGCGTCTTTTCCGTTTTTTGATCACAGATGACGTCAAAATGCAGTCAGGACAAAAGAGTGGCACTGACGTTCATAACAAAGTTTGACGCCTTCTGTGACGTATCACAGAACAGGCTCACGACAACATGGAATCCAATTGCCTTATACATTAAAGAGGTAAGACGCTGTCAATGGTGACGTCATCTGTTCGTCGTCCTCTGTTAGATCATACATGCAAAACATATAAAACAGGATTGATAATCTGAACAAAACAGATACTAAATAAGTTTTGGGATTATCATATTTCCTCATACACTTCTTCATTTTGTTTCCCGCCATTTTCTTCAGGAAGCACCATATTGTAATATCCGGGGTTTTCGGGTTTTTCCTGTAACGACTGGTACATAGAAGGAACATGAAACTCCTGGTTCGAAGGCCTGGGTTTGAGTTCTATATATGTACCTGGGTCTGACGCTTGATCGTCACTTGACTGTTGATCAGGTGAAGATTTGACACCATCGAAGTCAATTTTTTCTTTGCTCTGTATCCTTTTATTAGGAACAGCTCCTCTCCGCTGCCATATCAGCCCACAAATTATAACGAGCAACACGAACACAATACAAGACAATGCGATGACAATGGCAAGTAAGATGTTTTCTGTATCTAGTAAAAGAAAACAAACGACTTTCGAACCAGCCATCAAACATTGAAAATTTCTTAGTTACTATGTTTCAATACATTGATGTTTTTGTTAAAGTTGATTCATCCTATCAAATAGGACGTTTTTTAATGCACGAAACATAAATATAATTTCAAACTTTCTGTTGTGTCATCTCTTGGTCGTACTTCATTGTACGCCGAAATTTGAATGCCTATTAACTCGAAATCTCGCTATCAAATCACTTACATAACCTCCAGAAGTCTCGAACCAACCATTACGGGAAACAGAGATATTTTAGCCTTGAGCCCTCTCAACGTTGGTGCATATAACTCTGTTTTGACTTAGTTTCAACCTGACAGGCCAATTTTGATATACGGAATGATCGACTTGTATTGTGCACTAAAACAATTTTCTAGCTGGAGAAAGAAAATGTAACTTCACACTGAACAACGACTTCAACATACACCGCTACATAATGTTGCTCTTGATACATTCACAGACATGTTCAAAACTGTCTAAACAGCCCCAATTAGAATCCTAAAAACTCTAAGCCGGACTCGAAAGTTCTAAGCACTTAAAACTTGTTGAACGATTATTTTGATCACGTTCGAAATGTGAGAAAAAATTTCTACCTTCACTATCGAGTAGGGTGATTTCATACAATATTGAGCCAAAGGCGTTTGTAACGTGACAAACATACTCCCCATAATCTTCTCCAACCTGTGGCGTGACAATGAGGCTGTTATTCATATATTTGATGTTATCACCGGTTGGAAATTGTCCATCTTTCGTCCAGGAGTAGTTTAAAGGAATATGACTTGTTGCTTGACATGAGAGAAAACATGGACTTTGCTTTTCACATATCACTGAGGAAGGGGAAAATTCTCCGATAATTCTGGGTGGAACTGTGTGAGAAAAACAGAAAACGTAATGATACCAAAAAATGAATAAATAAGACAAAACCATGCTCACGCCAACGGAGCTGGGGTGAAACAAATATTTGAGGACACTACCACGACTTACTTTTGGTTCAATTACAAACTTCTAATATTTGGTTAGTACTCAGTACACACACTAAATCCTCAATGACTTGTTAATAAGTGGCTGTAAGGTTGAGACTAGTAAAGGTGATTATCGTATCGCTTAGAAGAACCACACTTGGTTATTTATTTTGGTAGAGGTTATTAAATTCTTTAACTAAACAAAACTAAATAAAAAAATACACTTAGTCTTGTCATTGTTACCCAATGTTTAATGCAAATGTAGCAAAGTTTCTACCTACCAGCGACAATGACTGTCGTAGCTGTGCGGCTGTCTCCGAACATGTTTATTGCTTTACATTCATAAACACCACTGTCACCAGGAACAACATCTTTTATAATAAGTATTTTGTAGTTGTTCTCGAACTGAGCGCGAGGTATACTAGTAACTCCATCTTTAGTCCAGGTTACAGAAGCCTTAGTTTCTCCACTAACCTCACAGGTCAACACTACCAGTTCGCCAATTGCTGTAATGGTTGTTTTTGGGAGATCTTTGTTGGTAGGTTTACCTGAGTTTTGATAAAGATGGAGTAGAGTTATTCCTTAACAAAGTGCAGGATACAAAGCAGCATGAAGGCTTTGCAGCTTCTCTCTTCCCAACTAAAAATAACATAAAATCCCCTCAATTGATAGAAAAACTTCAATTTCATCACAAATACAGGAAGACAACCAACACAGAATCGCAGTCTTATATCAATAAAATACTCACAGATTAGACAATATTGAGGTAAACTTGGTTGCTAGATGCTAGATGTCTCTGACAAAGCAAAAAGTATACAAAAACACACAAACACTTAACAACAATACCTTTGGTGTCAATGGCTACGAAGTTACTAGAGACACACACCGTCTGCAAAATACAATCACAAAGCTAATCATCTTGTGAAACCTTGTGCTGTGTTTGGTTATAGCACGGTGACTCAGAGCTCCTGCTAAAAGCTGCTGTTATAGCACTCCATTCTTTAAGCCCAAAAAGCAGGTAAAAAAACGGCAAACTAATAGTTCAGGAGAGGGAAGTTCCTGAGACACCTGAGATGATGACCTGGAAGAGGTGGATGAGTCAGAATTTTCACTCAGTTCTTTGACTGAATGAATAGAAAATCCCTTCCTAAGGATAAAAGTTTGTTAGGATACCTCGGAAACGAAAGCCCTGAGGAACACTCTGTAGTTTGTATTCAGCTGCAGTGGTTTGTTGTAATAAAACTGATCACCACCACTTCTCTTACTCCTTTCTTTATCGCTGGACTGCACTCCGTTTCCAATAACAAATTCCTGATTTTTATCAAAATCGTTTCCTCCAAACTGAAAAGCGACATAAGCCGCAGGAAAAGAAGATTTATGCGCTTCTTCATACGTCATCATGTCTTGTGTTGTAAATCTTTGCGGTGGTTTAACAGCTCCAGTATAGTTTGAGCTAATTGTAATGATGATAACTTGAAAAAATCTGCAAGATACACTACAGGATATTACTAGTGTTAGCAGTATCTCGTGGTGCCAATTGTTACTTGTTAGTTACATTTACTTTACATTATATTTTGGCACATGACAATACACAGGATGTCGATGATTACAGTACAAGATAAAATAACCCTAACACTGAGCCACATCTTTCTGTGTAAAGTCCTTCCTTTGCCATTCGTTAGCAAGACGAAAGCCTACTCCTGTGCAAATATCCCTCAAAGTAAACGTAAAACTACATATAGTCAATCATACCTTGCATTTCCAGGAAAACGTGGAAGCGTGACTTTAGCTGAAATTCCTCCTTCTTTTAAATTCGCAAAAAGAGAAGGCGAAGATGGTGTTTCTTTAGACCACACTTCAGCTGGGGAAAAGGGAAAGAAGGCTCAGAGTAACGATGTCACTTTGATGGCCGCACAATAACCCAGATTAAACTATAAAACGAAACTAGTCTCTATTCATCCGCCATGACAACCGGAAAGCATGGCCCATACAAATATCCATGATCCTTTGCAATGTCTTAGAACTTTCTCTAGGACAACTTCCGGAAGGATTACTATTAAAACATTACCCTCAGTTTAGACAAGTAAATCTAACGAAATCCTTATATTACTCTGTACAAGAACGTGTGAGGTTACACGTGCCTGTTAAGCACACACTCAAAAAGTTACGTAATTTCCCTGTGTTTCCCATACGTTTATATCATAAGTTGCTACAACCCTATTGTTTAACGCCCTCTGATCAAATCTCCTCAATACATCTACCCACAGGCTTACTTACCCAATGTCTGCACCATTACAGGTCTACTGTAGGGTCCAGGCCCCGCAGCAGTGTAGCCTCGAACAGACACTTCGTACTTGGCACACCAAGAGAGTCCAGTGACGAGAACATAAGTTGTAGATGTGTTAATGGTTGAATGATAGGCAGACTGGATCCCTGTACAGTTTTCCAGCACAATGAGCCTAACTTCATATCTTATGATATCACTATGGGCTACTTCTCTTGGCAGTCCAAGCCAAGTTACATTCATTTCTGAGGAGTTCACTGCAGAAGAAGATACCGCTTCTGGTCCACAACTGGGCTCTATTTAAAAAATACGAAAAACAGCTTTTATCAAGTAAAATTACTCTTGGACTACACCAACGCGTCAACAGAATGACAAAATAATATTTTTCAGAATATTACTCATAAATAAAACTTGTAACAGATATTTAAAGATGACGGAGTAAAAATAAAAAACAAAACAAAACAAACAAAGAAAAAGAGAGAAAAACAGCTAAGAAAACCAGGTTACTATGCCTTGCTTAAAACATCAACTCTTAAACTTGTGATAAAAGTAGAGTTTATCAGTAATTCAAGATTTATACTGCATTTAAAAATGTCAGAGCTTTGATGGACTAAACATATGGATTAAAAATTGTATCTTGCGGTTCTTTCTGTAGTGCAAGATACAACTTTTCATGGTAAACAGATCAAATCAAACAGACAAAAAAAAGCAATTAAAAATCGAATCATTTTTGAACATGGACAAGGATCACCACGATCAAATCACTACTAAATATTGTAATGCATGTGAATGTGTTTAAGTGCAGACGAAATGTCGTAACGGTAAATGTAAAGAACTCACTGTATTCCTTGGTAGTTACAGTTGTTGTCCCATTTGGTCCAGGTTTAATAGTCACAGCTCTGACATGAAACTGATAAGTCACTCCACCCAACACATCAACTGTGTGATTCAATGCATCTTTGTCTATACCAGAAATCTCTCTTGTTACAACTCCACCGTGACTATAAAACAAGGTGTAACCCCTTAAAACTCCATTTGGTTCTGCAGGTTTACACCAGGACAATGTTATTCGAGGGCCATGCAAATTGCTGGGTGGCACATCAACAGAACACAAAAACCGAGGTGCACTGGGAGCTGGAAGAACAAAAATGTGATTTTCACTAAGAGAATGACACAGAAGATAAGTACATGTAGTAATAAAGTATGTTATCACAAGAAAATTATCGTTGCAGTATATCGAAAAAGTGTAATGTAGGGATGTGCTGCCCCTCTATTTGGGTGTTTAAAGAACTGGCGCTTCCTTGGGGATAGTTTAAGAATGAAATAAATACAGGTTCATGGTTGAAGAGTTCACAGTGACAATTAACAGAGGAGGTGGTTGTGAAGGAGCTTCTGGTACAGGTCATATCATTTATTCCAATCTTCCCAGGTGGTGGGACCAAAATCATAGGAAACTATCATCGTTTTGAAAAGTTGAGAAAGTTCTTTTTTTTTTTTTTTTAATGTACGAGACTTCTTCTCACTCTTTTTTAATTGACACTTCATAAGTGACAATGAACACCTAATTATTGGAGGATAACAGAGTCTTCCCAAATTTATCTCATTTTCATTGGTAGAGCGCTGCTCTAGTATCGCAGAGGTCAGTGGTTCGAATCCCGTACAGGCCTGATTTTTTTCAGCTCTGATTTTCGCTATTGCATAAATAGCGCTCTCTACTTCGAGGATCGTGCCATACGTATCTACAACCGCAGTTCAAAATATAATCATATATTCATTGTATCTGATTTAAGGTAAAAGTGCAAAGCAATTTTAAGTCTCGACTGCTCAGAAGAAACTACGGAGTACAAAACAAAATACTAAAAAATGTCAGATAGGACAGGGCAAAGGTAGAGTTCTATAAAGGATGTCACACACGAAGCTGAAACGCCACGTTTACTGTAGCTAGTACAAGCTCGTTTTCATTCTTTGCCAAACTGATGACTTAAATGATTTGTTCTCCATAAATGTTATAAATCCGAGCGAAGTGAAAATTGGACCTCAAGGAGAGAAAGAGAAGCAGCGGAAAATCTTCATGTCGCGAAAGGCGGAGCAGAACCTCCATTTGTTGCAGATGGTATTCAGATAATGTGCTTAAATGTTGGTTTACAAGTAGACTTTGGCAAGAGAAAGTGAACACGAATAACCCTGCATAATGGACTCCTGTCAATTCCTCTACTTAGAAGAGTTAAAAAATTCTGCAAAACACTAAAAACACAAACAAACAAAAACAACAACAAACCAAGGCAATGAAACACGATACTCTAAGAGAATGAAGATTTCATAACGTTAAATCAATGAGGACAAAACGAAAAAACATACTGCTTCGTAACACTGCAAGGCCTCCAAGAGTTGTGAAATCAGACTTTCATTAGGTGGAAGCATACATATCTATCACATGAGAGAAAACCTTTAGTGAATATTTCTGACCGTGACAAATGAGGTTTACTGAAAGCAGAAAAACATAGTAAAAAATCAATTAAGTAATCTCTGAGAGTCGGTAATTTCTAAGTAACTACACTGCAGCTCACCTGGATGATTAAATCGTGTTGTTTGATAAATCTCTGTATTTTCCTCCCTGATTGAGTCTCGTAGCTTTTTCGTTCGCTGAAAAATAAAAATGAGAACTCCCACACCGAAAAAAAGATTCTGCATAGATCACTTCCCTCCCTCTCCTCCCTGCTTATCTAACCTCCAGAAAATGAAAATAAAGAAAGGAAGGAATGATAAAAGAACACAATAAGGCAGAAGAAGAGATTGAAGGAGAAAGGGACAAAGGAGCTTTTTTCCTTATGAAATCTTTGAAGGTGGTTAAAAGTAATTAACTTGCGAAAAAAGATAAGACCACTTTAACGAATCCGACGAATTCGGTAAAGTAGCTTCCATGGGAAGTCATGAACGGTTATTTCAAGGGTTTCAGTGACAGTTGAAATGACCATAGGATAATGGATTTTCAAGCAGCCTGAATGGTCCCTTGAACCATTACCACTTTGAACAAGTTGCAAAATGAACACGCGTTCTGAAGTCACCATCAAAATAATCCTTAAGTGGCCACTTTCCAAGTAAAGGAAATCACCACTTTGGAGATCTTTCTAAAGTGGTTACTTCTGTAGCATCCAAGAGGCCTATCTACAGGCTCTTGGTAGGGGTCACCTCAGTCATTATGCTGCTCTTACAGGATTGAAAAGACAATGAACTGTAACAGACAGAATCATGCTTAAGAACACCTTTCCAAACAAACAAACGTATAACTTATACACAATACCTGGACTGATTGTTATTTTTGCAACTTTGCTGACTTTCCCTTCTAAAATCCCCTATAAAAATACACAAAAATGTAAAACATCACGGCTCCTTAAGATACAAACAATACGACCGTCTCGTGGTATACTCATAACTTCTTACATTACAAGATCCGATTTCTTCATGATTTCCCCTAAAACAAAATCAGTAGTTCCAGTTGCACAAGTTATTAACCTACGACTGCTTTCTCTATAGGTTAAGGGTCAGATAGTCGAGATGCCAAAAGCGAGTAAAACCAATTAAAATAACTAGTCTACTTACATCCTTGGTTTTAGTTAAAGCTCTTTCATACACAATGTAACTCTCTCCGCTTTCAAGTATTTCATTTTTATAATTTGCCGTTTTTTCACCGTCCCCAACAGTAAATTTCCAAGGTTTTTCAATCACTGGTAGATTTTCTATCTCAGCAGCAATATAAAAGTTCAAATTGTCTTTCTTTGCATCACTGGCAGCTTTCAGTTGCGAACCATAATCGCCTGGAAGGTCTTCAACACCATTCACGACTTTCAGAACAATGACCTGGTAAGCACTGAAAGGTAAACAACGAGATGCATTTACATCTAACATTCATCCTATTTTTGACTTAATGAATCTAAAATTGGGTTCACATAGGAGACAAAGTTCACACCTCTAGAGGTTATCTCTCGCTCTGTGACCTTGCAGAAAGTTACCACAGTTATAGAGCGTTGACTCAAGACATCTCATTGGAGGCGGCAATTAAAAACTATGAAACCGATACTATGAAAGCCATTCAAATCTCCTGAGACTCTAGATATGTGTTTCATTACAATTACTATCATGCAGTAAATGGTTTGAACCCGGAGGCAACATGTGAAAGTGTAGTGTGATCGTCCGGGTGAGTGTCGTCCTGAGAAGGACTGTTGTCGGTGGTGGTGACTGACGTTTCAACAACCTGCGCGGAAGTCATCATCAGAGTTAAGTCAAGAGTCAAGTCACACTACACTTTCACAAATTACTATCATGTGCCTTACTTCGTAAACTAACCTCCTCTCCTATAAGTGTAAGTCACACTCTTTATTTGATTACCTTATGGGGCCATTTTCTTGTTCAACAGGCCACAGATAAATATCAACAGCTGTCTCAGAGACCTCAACATCGGTCATGTTAAGTGGTAGTGGGGAATTAGGAGCTAACAAAGAAGAAAACATATTTTGTAACATTATACGACTTGCACTCTTTGGTACGTGTACGTGTAGGCCAGACAGAATTGACCATAGATAATATTATTAATCCATTTCCTAACTCAATTAATTACTTGGGATTGATTTATATCAATTGGAATTGATCTTCATGGTTACCTCTTTCACCGAAGAGTTTAATCACAAAAATCTACATACTCACCCGTAATGTGCGTTGTGATGTAGACACTTTTGGTTGCAGTTTGTCCACAGTCGGAGGAGCCATAAACCTCAAACTTGTATGAAGTGCCTGGAAATAACCCTATCACTGTAGACGTTGTTGAATTTGTTTTTTTGGCGCCAACATGTTTGAAGCTTTTATCGTAAAACTTTGTACCATTGTAATTCACCTACATGATGCAAAACAACAGCTTTAGACGAAGCATTTCTTAACATTCACATTAAATACAAATCACTACCTATCTGTGCCATAAGATCAAGCAGTAGCAAGGATTAAACATCGTTGTGTTAAGTTCTTCAAACGTCATTGCTTTTGAATTTCGTAAAAGAAATGCTGAAGCTGATGATCTCAGATTGTTCCATTTCAAATTTTATGAAGTCTTGAGTTTATTCCTTTTGGTAAAATACATGAAATTAAAAAAAAATTAACTTAGGACACAACTGAACCAAAATATATTATCTGAAGCAAACCCTGGGTCCTGTGGTAATCCACTAGTTCATGAAAACTTTGCTACTTGAAATGAATTTTTGATTGATGCAAATAGTTGTGGATGAAAATACATCAAAACCTTCCCTTTGAAGTCAAGGTAGATTCATAGTTTCTAGAAAAAATGAAGTAAGAGAATTGAATGCACATAAATTGTAAAACAAATATTTAGTATATTTATTGGTCAAATCTAACTTAATTTTCCACACAGAAAACATAACTATAAATTTAGCCCCACTCACAGTATAGGTAACTGACTCCTTTCTGTCGGAATGTTGCCACGTCAATGTAACGTGGGTTGTTCCATAGTCCACTGCTCTAAATTCCTCTGGTGTTTCTGCTACTTCGGTACAACATTGAAAAAAAAGGAACAAATACATCAGACCCTTCGAGAGGAATGGAGAGCTTTCGCAGAATACTTTAGTGCAACAATTTAAGATTGTAATCGTGAAGATAATAAACGTAACCAGTAAACGTTTAAAATACAGCCAAACCTGTATTAGGTGGCACCGTTAAACACAGCAATTTTCACCTCTATTTAGTAGCCACCTGTAGGAAGTGGTCGAGGTCACCCTTTACTAAGTCCCAAAGGCTAGTTTGATTTGTCTTCCACAGTCGCTTAAAGTCCAACCAATCAAATAAACTTGAGAATAATCTTTCAAGTAGTTTTTAATGCATGTTCATTTCCCACAATCAAAGCACGTAGTATTTTTGGGCGAGATTCTATACAGCAAGTGATCAATTATGGCATTGTGTTTTGTATCGTTTTTGATGGTGCCTCTAATCTATGGAACCTGTGTTAAGCTGTCGCCCCCCGCCTAAAAACTTGTTTTTTGAATCTTACTCTTGTAACTTCATCGCCCTGAAAATAATTTAAACAAGATAGTCTTGGGAAGATTGTGACTTAATAAATACCTCATTTCAGACAATCCTATTGTAGATATAAAATCCTGACCATTACTAAACTCACTTGATGTTACGAGTACCAGAGGTTCGCTATACGGCCCAGGCCCTGCTCCAGTGTAAGCTCGAACAGAGACATTATATTTATAACAAACCAGGTCAAACAACACAACAAAAGTTGCCGAGGTATTAGCAGTAATGTTACTGGGAGCAGACCAGTTGTGAAAATGTGCTGTCCACCAAACGTTGGCCTTGACTTCATACAAAGTAACTCTTCCGTAACTCATTTCTTTCTGTAGGGGTTCCCATGAAATATTTAAAGTCGTCTTGTTCACTTGAGAAGAAAAAAGAGAGTCTGGGCCAACACTGGGTTCTAAAAAAAGTACAAAAAGCACATCATGATCACGAGAAAACTCCCTGCTTTAATCTGTAAGACATATATTTATAAAGCAAATAAAAAGTCTAATTGCGATTATTTCCAACACGTTATTAGCCCTTAAGTTATTTTGGGTGGCCAGCTACTGTCTGTACTTTTAAATTCACACAATATATAAAGATACGTCTTTCAATGGTACAAATATGGCTGTATCGTAACCCTTGTTCTTCTAACATGTAATCATTCATAAAAAGTCATTTCAAAGATATGAAAGCAAAGTTTACTGTATTCTTTGGTGGTTACAGTTATCGTCCCATTAGCTCCGGTTTAATGGTCATAGCTCTGACATGAAAACGATAAGTCACTCCACCCAACACATCAACCGTGTGTCTAAATGTATCATTGTCTATTCCAGGAATCCCTTTAGGTGCACCTCCACCGTGACTGTAAAACAAAGTGTAACTGCTAATAACTCCATTTGGCTTTGTAGGCTTACTCCAGGACAAGGTTATTCTTGGACCATGTAAATTGCTAGGTGGCACATCAACAGAAGACAAAGAAATAGGTGCACTAGGAGCTGGAAGAAAAAAGATAATATGATTATAAATAAAGGAATGAAACAGAAAATCATTACATATATAAACAAGGATATACCGCCACCTTTTGTGAGGGACACAGGAATTGGCTCTTTCTTAGGGATAATCTAAAAAGGGATAAATATAGGTTTGTATGAAGATGGAAACAATGCATAACGACGAGGACGATCTCATAACATTACAACAAAGTGACAAATCTAATTAAACAGACAAGGTCCAGTATTTGAGCCTAGATTCCACATTTTGAAAGCCAGCACCACAGATCAATAAAGAACATCAGCTTTATGTCAGCAATTGTGATGTTTCCGTTGATTTAAATGTTGGTTACAGCACTTCTGATTCTCACCATCTTCCATTGTTGTCCTAAGAACAGTCGAACTGTTTGGTCCATCACCAGCAGAAGTAAAGGCCAACACTTGAAATTCATATTCAGTGAATTTATCAAGCATGGTAACTCTTGTTGATGTGTTTCCATTGTCAATAGTCAAGGAAATTTCTGGGCCTGAGTCTTTCTTTTTATAGAACAGTTTAAATCCTTTGATGATTCCATGTCTAGAGTCTTCCCATGGTAGCTGCCATGATGCTGTAATACTAGTTGAAGAGTCCACACTGACAACAAACTGAGAGGGAGGTCGTGAAGGAGCTGCGATTAAGAAGTCATTTTTTAACTAGTACACATTTATCTTTAATTAATGGATCAGACAAAGTGTCGCTTTTTCTGATAGCTAGACGATGTGCATTTGACCGGAAGTTTTAACCTAGAAGTCTTTATCCAGAAATCAGTGCCTTCCTAAGAATGCAGCAAATTCAGACCTGAGACGTCCGAGTTGTAAATGAAATAAAATAATGCGCATGCTTGATTAAGATACCTTCACAGGAAAGTGATAATCCTAGTGTAGGTAATAAAATATTTCCAGCAGACAAGAATTATGCTTGCTATCACAAAAATACCACATTGCAAGTTTAAGCAATGTATGCTATCCAGGTTCGACTGTTTGAAACAAATTTAAAATCTACTAAACCTGATTGCCATAACATAGGAAAATTTAAAGTGAATTTTGGTATTACTTTCCTTATTCATCACTTTAAAAAGTGCCAACACCCCACTCGCATGGTATTCTACTATAGCCTGAACATGAAATTGAACAATTGGCCATACGTTGTAACAACTTTAATAGCCATGCAGATACAAGGGTAGGTGTCTTTCTATAAAACTCAGGAGACCATAAACTGTTACGATAAGTTACGTCACTTGTCACTTTACGTATATTCCTTATTTGGTCATAAATAAATCAGTTGAGATTGACAGAGCTTGCACCGTGCATACTTTAACATGGTGTCAGGACAAAAATTAATTTTTTGACGACTCGGCATTTTTTTTTCGCAAATTACTCGTCGAAGGTACCTTGCTGAGGCTATTTTCTTCTATTGCCCGTAACTTGAAAGAGATTTGCGGACTCAAAGTGTAAAAAAAACAAAAAAACACTCAAGATGCCGTCAGACAATGACCACGTGGAGTCGGGCGCGCACATCGCCGCACCGTCATGGGCAGCCTCAATTTATCCTCAAGTTATCTCATCTAATTTTCCGCTACCAAGTCCTATGAAGTGTCACGGTGAAGTTACTGGCAACTGGGACTTTTTCAAGCAGCAATGGTGCGACTACGAAATAGCAACAGGCCTAGACAAACGAGAAGAATAAGTCCGTTTAGCGACTTTGCGTTCATCAATGGGCAGAGAATGCCTTCAGATATTACTCAACCTAAACCTTTCAGAGGAAGACAAGAAGAAAATCGACAAATTTTTAGAAGCATTGGAAAACTACTTCAAGCCCACCAGAAATTTAGTATACGAACGGTATGTTTTTAATACATGTGTGCAGCAAAGCGAAGAAACCATTCAAAGTTATGTCACACGTTTAAGAAAATTAGCCGCGACCTGTGAATACGGTGCACTTACAGACCAACTTATAAGGGACAGGCTCGTCATTGGCTTAAAGAATCAAGGTGATAAGGTAAGACTCTTGAGAGAAAAATCCTTGAACTTGAAGAAAGCCATTCCAATGTGCACTACGAGTGAATTCGCTTCGCTGCAAATCAAGACGATAGAAGGCGCTGGAGACAACAAGTAAGAAGATGTAAAGAAGTTCAGCGACAAAAAAATCCGCTACGGAAGTCGTAGTAAGAGAGATGAAGGAAGATCGTCAAATTCAGCGAAGGTATCTGAAAAAAAGAAATCGGAAGGATTTTCCAAACCGACCTGTAAGTATTGTGGTCGTGAACAACGTCATGAAAGAGGAACAGAGTGTCCCACGTTCAACAAAAAGTGCAGCAAGTATCAAAAAATACGCCATTTTACGTCTGTTTGCCGATCATCAAAGAAGGTACAACATTTCGAAGAAGACGAGGACGACAGTTTGGATGAAAGCTGTTTGCAAGTGGAAACTGTCTCTAGTCCAGACTAAAGCAAAACAGTGGCTTGCAGATATAGAATTCTGCAAATCAGCTAAAGAAGACTACATTTACTGCAAGACTACAACCTTGGCATGTCAATTACACACTGGAGCTACATGTAATGTAATGAGCTGGGATGACCTCTCAGCTATCACACAGTTAGGAGACCCACCCATGAACACCTCCTCAGTTAAGCTGAAGCTCTTTTGGCGGTACAACTTTAAAGCCCGTTGGTGAGTGCGACTTACATGTCAGATACCATGGCAGACGACAGATTCTGAAGTTTCAAGTAATAAAATACAAGTGTAAGCCCTTGCTATCAGCTGAAACCTGTGAAAAGTTGCAACTCATTCTCCTAAATGTCAGCGTTCCCGAGAATGTACGTCAGATGAGTGAGACCCCACCACAAAAATCTCTGTCAAAGGAAGAACTGTTGACCACGTATCATGAAGTATTCACCAGATTAGGCCATATTGGAGATGCGAAGATTATGGTTGACCCGAATTTTAAACCAGTGCAACATTCCCCTCGTTGCGTGCCAGTTGCACTACAAAAAGAAGTTAAGAACAAGATTCTAGAGTTGGAGGAGAAAGGCATTATCAAGAAAGCGGTAGAACCCTCAGAGTGGATCAGCAGTATGTTAATAGTTGCCAAACCTCAGAAGATTCGAATCTGTCTGCACCCAAAAGACCTGAACCGTGCCATACAATGCCCCAAATTTGAAATGCCAACGTTGGAAGAGCTGTTACCAGACCTCAACAAAGCCAGAATCTTTAGCTCATTCGATGCAAAAGATGGATTCTATCAAGTTGGCCTTGACCAAGAGAGCAGTAGACTAACCACTTTCTGGACACCCCTAGGAGGATACCGTTACTTAAGAATGCCATTTGGTATAAATCTAGCCCCAGAAGTCTTTGAAAGCAGACTACAAGAATGTATCGCCAACCTACCTGGTGTGAAAGTCATCAGAGACAATATTCTTGTTGTTGGCTATGGTGAAAACCACTCAGAAGCCCTTCTTAATAATGATCAGAATGTGGTCCGCCTACTTGAAAGAGCCAAACAAGTACATCTGAAACTCAACAAGAACAAAGTTAAGCTTCGACAGGCAGAAGTTAAATTCATGGGTCGTGTGATTTCAAGGGATGGACTGAAACCAGATGGGTGCTTACTCAACACCCGGTCCTTAAATTCTACAGCATAGAAGAAGAGGTAACTATTCAGACGGATGCCAGTATTAAAGGCCTTGGCGCAGTCCTTCTTCAAAATGGACAGCCAGTCGCCTTCGCGTTCAGAACTCTCTCACCAATAGAACAAAGCTATGCAACTATAGAGAAAGAATGTCTAGGAATAGTCTTCGCTTGTGAAAGATTCAATCAACACCAAGCACGCAGAGAGCAGATTTCAGTCGAAACTGACCACAAGCCTCTTGAGTCAATATTCAAGAAGTCTCTATTATCAGCTCCATGCCACCTTCAAAGAATGCTTCTCAGGCTACAACGATTCAACTTGACCGTTAAGTACAAGCCTGGATCCCAAATGCTCTTAGCCGACCATTTGTCTAGAGCCGCACAACATGAAACTTCTGAGCCAGAAGAATCTTTTCAAGTATTTTTCTTAGAGCTGGAGAGCCTTGACCCTATGCAAACCCTGAAGGTCATGCCAGAACGATTGAATCAATTGCAAAGTAGCACAAGTCATGATGATACTCTGCAGACACTAAAAACCACAATTCTGACCGGATGGCCAATGCAGAAAGATCAGGTACCAATCCAGATACGGGAGTATTGGTCTTACCACGATGAGCTATCAGTTCACAATGGTGTTCCTTTCAAAGGCTCAAGAGTAGTCATCCCTAGGTTACTGAAACCTGAAGTCAAATCCAGAATTCATTCCAGCCATTTAGGAGTAGAAGTTTCCCTGCGCAAAGCTAGAGACGCTGTATTCTGGCCTGGTATGAATGCAGAGGTGAATGACCTAATCAAACAATGTTCAATTTGCAACGAATTTCAAGTCAAGAATCAGAAGCTTCCAATGCAGAGCCATGAGCTTCCTGACCGCCCGTGGGGTCGAGTAGCCGTTGACCAGTTCAAACTTCATGGCAAAAAATACATAGTGCTCGTTGACTACTACTCAGATTTCCTAGAAGTACAGAGATTGGAGGAAAACACTTCTGGTTCCGTGATTGAATTTTTTAAGGAACAATTCAGCTGACATGGCATTCCAGATACACTAACTACTGACAACGCTCCTCAGTTTACAAGCCACGAGTTCCGTAAGTTTTCAGTTGGTTGGGAGTTCACTCACGTGTCCTCTTCACCACATCATCACAAATCCAACGGAAAGGCAGAGTCTGCTGTGAAAATTGTCAAGTCTTTTTTCAGAAAAGCTCTCAAAGACAACAAAGACCCGTGGTTAGGCCTATTGGACCAACGCAACACACCAACAGAGTTCAGGGAAAATAGCCCTGCACAGAGATTGATGTCTAGACGAACTAGAACCTTACTACCTACAGCTTCTAACTTACTGTTCCCTAAGATTCCAGAAAATGTGAATGCAAAGCTAAAGTTGAAAAGGCAAAAGGCCAATTGGTACCATGATTGCATATCACGCTCCCTACCAGAATTACATGTTGGGTAAGAGGTAAGAGTGGCACCAAGAATCAAAGCTGGAAATCAGGTACCTGCACCAAGAAGCTATCAGACAGGTCCTATGAAGTAAAAACTAGTTCAGACAACCAAGTATTCCGTCGAAATCGGGAATTACTGAAGCCAGCTACACGACCAGCTGAACAACCCAAACCAGTTGAGAGCAGTGATAGCCAGCTTGCAAAGAGCGTAAACTAGCCTTCAAAGCAAGATGTCAAGTCAGCTAATCGTGACCCGAAACCAACAATGCCATCACAAACTGTTCCTTTGAAGAAATCGCGTACCCGAGTTGTAAAGCCATCCTTGAGGTTCAATGACTTTGTTGCGTAGTTTATCATATGAAACTAGACTACAGCTCAAGAGAACTCGAAGTGTCTATATTAGAAAAACTGACTACCGGGCAACAACTTTAATAAGGACTCCTGACTTAAAGTCCTGTACCAAGTTCCATTTGTTCTGTTTTGTTTTGTTTCTAATTTTTATTTTAGTTAACTCTTTTTCGACCTGGACAGTCACGTTTGATTTATGTTTATAGAGTTTTCGTTCGGAAGTTAGCTTACTCCAAAAGAAGGGAGATGTTACGATATGTTACGTCACTTGTCATTTTACGTATATTCCTTATTTGGTCATAAATAAATCAGTTGAGATTTACAGAGTTTGCAGCGTGCATACTTTAACATAAACACCTGAAATGAAAGTCTATGTTTGGGATTATAATTGTGTTCAGATCTTTCACATCACAGACTAGACAAACAACAAATAAGTTTTCTCATGAATGGCAGACCTCTTCTTTAAAACTGAATGACGTTCTAGGACATTTGTGGCATCTATGGTTTTTTGAGATTCATAGAAATGGGAATTAGATAGAATCCTCTTTCTTACCAGCCTCTTTTGTTTTCTCAAAAATAGCTGTACTTTTTGGTCCATTCCCAACAGAAGTGAAGGCCAATATTTGAAATTCATATTCTGTGAACTTATCAAGCCCAGTGACATCTTGAGTGAGAGTTGTCTGATTGTTAATGTGCTGCACACTTCCTGACCCTGAAGCGCCTTTCTTTTTGTAGAGCAATTTAAATCCTCTGATTATTCCATTTCTGTAGTGTTCTGGTGGTAACTGCCAGGATGCTGTTATACTGGTAGGAGAGGTTGCAGTAAGATTAAAGCCACTAGGAGGCTGTGAAGGAACTGTTAATGAAAAGTAACATTACAAAAATGATGATAATCATAACAACAAATACAAGCACTATTTTACAAAGTAAAATGTTATTGTTCATCATGCTTTTTTAGATAAATTAACGTTTACTCACTTGTCTCACGATGTAGAGACAGCTAGGCTATCAATCGTATGGATTGTCTGATGACTGACTCCACATCATGGAACAAATGATTAATCGTCCATTTACATATAATCATCACAATCTGCCAATCGTTTTTCCCCTTTTAAACTAACGGGTGCTTAATATTACACTTACATTAAGAAAAATTGGCTTTTTTACATAATTTACTGACTCCAGTCGAGTGTTGGTACAATTTGATAATGCGTTTTTCATTGGGCTACTTACTGAGGGTATTTGGCATGAAACGTTTTTTTAAAATATGTCATTTTCGAAAGGGGTCTTAACATAAGCATTAGGGACCAATCAAATAATATCACTTCTATTTCTAGGATGTGTCTTCACGTGGGAACACAAATTTGACTCAGAATATCAGTGCTATTTGTTTGTTTCTTTATTGCTTTCTTTTTCGCGAAATTCAGGAACAAACTTAAAATTCTCCTGCATACACAATTTCATTATGAAATAATATAATGCTTTAATGGACAATGAAAATGCATGCATAATGTTAACTACGTTCAAATAACTACTTTACCATTCTGTCAAATTATGGCAATTCCCATCACCAAACTCATAGGGTACACTCAATTATATTTTCATTTTTCGCTTAAATTGAGAAAACTGTACTGAAAACAAATCTGGCTTTTTAATAAATAGTAGTGACACTTTTAGAAGATAAAACAAATAGCTGTTCTAACCATCTTCTTTTGTTCTCTCAACAACCACGGAGCTCTTTGGTCCATCCCCAACAGAAGTGAAGGCCAACACTTGAAATTCATATTCTGTGTACTTGTCAAGACCAGTAACATTTATGTTTAAACTTGATTCATTGTTGATAGGAAGGATTGTTCCTAATCCTGAGGAGTCTTTCCTTTTGTAAAAGAGTTTGAATCCTTTAATTATTCCATTTCTCGAATTTCCAGGCGGTAATTGCCACGATCCTGTTACACTTGTAGACGAGGTTGCAGAGACGGTGAAGTTAGATGGAGGTTGTGAAGGAGCTGTAATTGAACAGTGTTTTGATAATTTTTGCTTTAAAATTTCTTAAATACTTGATATTAAACCCTTACTTGTCACATAAATATTATTGCTGTTTTGTTTCATTTTGATAGTACTGGTTGTTTATACTTTCGGTCACCTATTCATCACACTCGCTTGATGAACATACAGCAAACTATAAATGTAGAAATTACATCATCACTCTTCTTTATCCCTCACATACCATCTTCCATTGTCCTTTCCACCTCTATAGAACTTTTTGGTCCATCCCCAGCAGAAGTGAACGCCAACACTTGAAATTCATATTCTGTGTAATAATCAAGCCCGGTGACAAGTCTATTTAATGTTGATCCCCCCCTAACAGTCAAGGTTGCTGCCGACCCTCCAGAACCTTTTTTTTTGCAGAACAGTTTAAACCCTGTTATGTTTCTTGCATGTCTGGCAAAGACTGGTGGTAACTGCCAGGAAGCTTTGATGCTCGTAGAAGAGCTTGCAGTCAACTTGAAAGTAGTAGGAGGTTTTGATGGAACTGAAATAAAGAGAAAATAAAATATAAAATGTGTACCTCCATGCTTAGTGGAAATTGATGTGGAATTTAGAAAGATACACCCAATCGACCATTGTAATAAACTTAATGAGCATGGGACATTCCTATCAGAATGAAGGATGATTAGGAGTGGTGACTCTATTCATATATGTGATAGACTTTTCCTTAAACATTGAGTGTAAAGACGTTAGTCCTGGCATCAGCTTATTAGTCTGTCGCAAAGGCAACGTAAGAGGTTCCTGAATGAAAAATGCTTCAGCATTTTACAGCCATCTCCAGCATTATTTTGTTTTCGATGTTTACAATAAAGAACTCCAATGTCAGCATATATAATCTGGTTTAGTTTTATTTGCCTGGGTTCAAATTCATTCAAAAACTCGTTAACAATAATTATTCATACGCCTAGTGACATACCAAAGGATAGATGATAAATCACGTGCAGTGACTTGCTAACGATAAACTTTCCCACCTATTTGTAGCTGTTTTACCAAATTATCAAAGCACATGACTTTTGAATATTAATTATCAACACAGCAACTGCCATTCAGCCATTCCAGAAAAATTTACACAGACCAACTTCCTCTCTTCCATGACAGCTTTAAGTTTCTGGAAAGCTTTGGAACAGGAAGCCATGTCCTATCAGACCTATCTGCCAATAACATCTCATTTAAAAATGCAAAAAAAAGGAGGGAATCATCCTAAAATAGTGCAACAAGTCCATTTTCAATCATATTCTGTGCAAGTCTGGCATGGTTAACTTTGCCTTGTTTGGTTGAAGGAAAACCTACAGCTTCCCTCCATAATGGATGTACTATTTTGGGCCGAGACCAGAACTGATAAGTCTTAATTTTAAAATCATTTTATGCCAGCTCTAAACCTACATAGGCTATACCGGTACTTAAATTATTCTCATTCAACCAAAGCACAATAAATAATACAGAATATTTAACTTGTTATTGTGTTATTGTGACTTTTGTATCAGGATGGGGGTGGAGAAACTATAGAGCTAATAAATACCTCTAGTCAGAGGTACTCCATAAACTTCCACTCTCAGAGCCTTGTATTTATGATATGCTGTTGGCTGAAAGCGGATAAACTTTGTGCTTGCAAATTCCTCGAGACTGTTTTTCACTGTGTCAGTTTTTCCTGAATTTCCGCGGAAGACCTGAAGCATGTGATACAAAAAGTAATATAATGGTAATAAAACTTGTTTGGTTAAAGTCAAACCAGGTGAGGCATACCCCTCAGGATTACAGTAAGGAATATTCGTTAATTGAACCCGCTAGTTGTCTCAAGAATGCAATAATGGTTGATTATTTGAATATTCGACCCATTGGTCGCATTCCTTTTGAAATTGCGCAGATCATTGTTCAAATCAGAAATCAACTTCTGATTTGAACAATGACTCACACCCTTAGAAATTTGCGACTTTTTAACGAAAGAAATTCTTTTGCCGACTTTGGGAGGATTGTTGAGCGTTGTGTTACACATTACTTCATTTTTATCGTCTATAGAACCATATTGACAATGACTCTCAACCAATGAATGCGCGAGAATTTTAACAGTTATTGCAAAAATTATACATACAAAAGTTTTCAAAAAACCGTTGATATTTTAAAAATATATATGAAATAAAGGAATATACAATAGCTGCTGTCAAAATAACAAGAAAGGTATCGTTCCTTTGATGCGAAATATACATGCATAGAACAGCACCTTTTTAATGAAAAAAGAAAAGGTAATTATATTAAATACATGTTTTCAAATTGTAGCCTTTTTGAAAACAGATTTATCTATGTATATATTTGTTTATGTATACATCTGTGTGTATGAAAGCAGTATAGTTAGCCATTGGAAAAAATGGCTCTATATTAAATGGCTCTATACTGACTCTAAAAAGTAATAATTATTTCGATATGTTAAATGTAAGCAACAGAAACAAATTGTGGATAATGTTTAGTAAATTGTTTTAAAATTTTGTGTGAGATTTTACGGTAATCATGTATAAGCCACTCTGCTGTTATTTACCAGAACTGTTAATTGGTTGTTATGAACACTTGTGTATGAGAGCATGACATACCGTTACCTTGTCAATGTTATTTTCTTTATAAGGAAAAAATGTGGTACCATTGAGCGAAAATCTTAGTTTGTACTGTGTGGTCCATTCTAGAGCTGATGATTGGGATGGTGGATTTCCTTGAGTAGCTACAGCACAGATAACATACTCATAGAGTAAGTCAATTTGTAGGTAGTCATTTGGATCAGTTGTAGTGTTAGGTTTCCATACCCTTGTTCCATTAAGGCGACCATATTTAGCTGCATAACCGCTACTAAATATCGAACTGGTTGAGAAACTGTCATCTGGAATCCAACCACTGCTGGCCAACCCAATGGCCTGTATGTTACATACTGCAAGATAATAATTCAAATTTGACCTCCATGTTTTTCAAAATTGTAGATAATTCACTGCAATCAAATAAATAACTCATAATAACAATCTACAGGATATTACTACAGAAGTATAAAAGAATAGGGATAGAAAAATTTCAAAGAAAATTTAGCCCAGATGTTTGCTAAATAACCAAATGAGTGGTGAAGAGTGTTTGCATCAGAAAACTACTTATCCAGATTTGGAGCCTTTGTTTATAAATTAAAATAGATAACTGTGAAATATGCAAGGAAAAGATTAAGAGAGTGTGCAACATATTTTACACAAACTTTTTTACTAAACTTACTTGACTTTTGATTTACCCCAAATACCTCTGTTCTCATACACACCCCACCCTGGTGTGTTTGTGGCAGGAATCGTACATATCTCGTTAACACTCCATACAGAATATGTTTGACTTTTGAGTTTCTGTCCTCATTTCCCACTAAAACCTTAGAAAAATCACAAACAGTCATAACTCATCACAGAGCTCTCTTTTCCACATACATCACACAATGTGACAATTGAAACACTATCAGGATGAAACTAATCTGCATCATTAATTTACAACTTGCTGTATTCTTTAACACAATGGTTTATATGCTTGTAAGGTGGCTACATTTTTCTTATCAAAGTTGACAAACTAAATGTGGTTAAAAAATTTGGTAGGTTCCATCTCCATTTTTTCGCTAAAGATTATCCCCCCCCCCCATTCCCTGGCCTGACAGCAAATTTGGACTTGCAAAATACCAATTGCTTTATAAAAAAAATTATTCATTCGACATGCCAAAATTCATGATATTCATGGTGTCTGGGCAGTCAGTTATTGTTGAAGTTTTACTGACCAAATAATGTAACTGTACAACATTTCCTCCTATCCTTTTGTTGTGTGATACATCAAGAAATTCTTTGATGGCCATGCAAAGATAAATGCCTCACTAATATCAAAACCACATGCACAGTGATTAGAGCAAGATGAGGTATAATTCTCAACCAGTCCACACGTCATACCTTAACTTGTCCTCCTTCCCTATAGTCCATCCAAGTTGTCCCATTTGTGGATAATAGTAGTTTATAGGTCTTCACCCACTGATCTGCCTGAGAATTCCCTTGAGTAGACACAGCACAGATGATATGAAGTGTCTGTAGATCAATCTGTAGATATGGGTTAGTGTCACTTGTTCCTGCACACCATGATGCTCCCAATGCATAGTTTAGTCGACCATTCTCTGCTGGTGTGCTGGAAGAAGAAGCAGTTATTCTACTGTCTGGAATTTTTCCACCCTCCATTCCTAGATCAAACTCAACACATTCTCCTATAAGTTGAAAAAAAAAATTATTTGAAACATTACATGGAACAGACCCCTGGCCAGGAATAGGGCTCATGCCTGTTTTTAAGAGCTTTGGCAGCTGAGGCCTGGGAAATGGACACAGTAGAGGCCTCTAGATCATACCAAGTGCTTGTCTCAGGTGGATGCATGTTCCTTCAATTTGGCTAATTGTTTTTTTCGCTATCTATCACATACCATCTCCCTTTGTTGTCTTCACCTCAACAGGGCTCTTCGGTCCATCACCATCAACTGTATATGCCAGGACTTGAAATTCATATTCTGTGTACTTATCAAGCCCAGTGACATTGCTACTTCGTATTGATCCATTTCCAATTATAGTCAAGGTTGTTGCTGATCCACCACAAACTTTCTTTTTGTAGAACAGTTTAAACCCTGTGATAATTCCTTGTCTAGCAAAGATTGGTGGTAGCTGCCAGGAAGCTGTGATACTGGTAGAAGAAATTGCAGCCAATCTGAAGGAAGTAGGGGGTTGTGATGGAACTAAAATAAACAATGCCAGAAATAAACCATCATAGCGAGCTTAGATAGCGCTTTAAATGTTCAGAGGAGTTCAGCGACTCAGGGAGTACGGGGGCTGTGTGCCGAAACAGATGTTCCTTCCTCATGAGGGTATAAGTTGTGAAGATTCTTAACACAATTTTAGACTAATCTATTGGATCCCACAATATGGTACAAATGTATCATATCATACCTGGTATAGATAATACAATATGTTGAACTTCATTCAATTTAACAGAATGAGAACCCTCAAGATCTCAGAAAAGTGCATTTGTGGCAATTTAGGTTGAACCAAAAACAAAAGGTGGTCATAACCAAACAATCTGATGGTCATGCAGGTCTAAAATTCAAAACTGTCTCCTCAAAACCTTATCCAGTCACTTTCACAGCTGTGTTGAGGTCAGTACGTCAGTTGTACAGTGCTGCCATGGATGAAGGCAAGCAAAAGGTATATATGTATCATTTCATCAGAGTCACTGATTGTGTCTCTTTTTATAAATATCACCTCACATGCTTCTTTTCCATGTTCATAATTCATTAGCTTTTCATTGCATTTATTTATTTTTTCAGATTTTTCCTTGATCCAATCCATGATCTGATTGGTCTCAAATTTTGTACTTTGACAGTTCTCACTGCTTTTTAATGTTTTCAACTTTCAACTCCTTTGACTAAAAAGTTTTCCTTTCAAGTTTCGGTTTAAAATTTTTTCTCCGTCATTTTCTCAGAAAAGTTTAAAACTATTCCCAGGTGTGACTAGATACATAACAATTTAAGAATTAGACTGATTGGCAAAAATCTTGTGTGGTCTATTTCATCATCAGATCCCCGCCTGATCCAGTCCATGATCCGTTCCACAATCTGTTCTGCAATTCAATTCGTGATCTGGTCTGTGATCTGATACGGATTTTTTCAACACCGAAAAAAACTCTCACCTGACTAAGGCTCTATCAGTATCATCGATTGCCTTTAGCACTGTAAAAGTACCTAATTTTGCCTTCCACAAGGGATGTTAATAATAACAACTTCATTTTCATTTCAAGGGGAGATAAAAACAAGAGCTGAAAAAATAAATACCTTTAGTTAAAAGAACTCCATAAACTTCCACTCTCAGAACCTTCCAAGCATGATATGCTGTTGGCTCAAAGCGAATAATCCTTGCAATTGAAAATTCCTCAAGACTGTTGGTTACGATTCCATTTCGATCTGAGTTTCCCTGAAAGACCTATATAGTTTGTGGTATAAAATGTGAAATAATTTTTTTTTATCAAATTTTCTTTATTTACTGCATCATTAACTGCAATTGAGTATCAACTATTTGTTTCCCTAATGGCTCAATCAATCCAAATACTTGGTTTTTGTTCTTAGAAATCTACCAAACATCCAGTTTTGTGACCCTGTTTTAGAAACTGAAAAATCTTTTCTAGTGATCTTAATTAAGGGAGAAATATAGGTAAAGTTTGTGAGAGATTATAAAACAAGAGGCACTAGCAGGTTTGACAGAAAACACCAAACATTAATTAGGATAATATATTTTCAAACGCACTTTCAGTTGAATTTTTTTTTCTTTGGTCTTGATAACATATACTCTACCTACAGTTATGTAGTAGCATACTAAATCGAATGCAGTCCCTAAAATGAGAATAATATATCAATGGTGGAAAGGAAGAGAAAACAAATGATTGAGCTCAAATTAATTAGGAAATTTTGAAATAACAATTAATCGGGCTTAAACTATATTCTAAGATTACATTCTATGAAGGCTACATTTTGCATTCATATCCTAAGAAGAAACTCTAATTGTCCTTGACATTTCCATGAAGGACAAAAAGCATATAGTTTACAAACATAAAATTATTTTGAAAATCACACCTGAAAAAAATTTCAGGCCTGTACGGGATTCGAACCACTGACCTCTGCGATACTAGTGCAGCGCTCTACCAATTGAGCTAACAAGCCAACTGGGAGCAGGCCATCAAATTAATTCGACATAAACCCGTAGATGATAAATCAAACAACAAACATATAAAATACATATATATGAACTGCGGTTATGAAACGTATATGTGCACGATCCTTCGCAGTAAAGCACTATTTAAGCAATAGTGAAAATGAGACCTGAAAAAAATTTCAGGCCTATACGGGATTCGAACCACTGACCTCTGCGATACTAGTGCAGCGCTCTACCAATTGAGCTAACAAGCCAACTGGGAGCAGGCCATCAAATTAATTCGACATAAACCCATAGATGATAAATCAAACAACAAACATATGAAATACATATATATGAACTGCGGTTATGAAACGTATATGTGCACGATCCTTCGCAGTAAAGCACTATTTAAGCAATAGTGAAAATCAGGCTTGTTAGCTCAATTGGTAGAGCGCTGCAATAGTATCGCAGAGGTCAGTGGTTCGAATCCCGTACAGGCCTGAAATTTTTTTCAGGTCTGATTTTCACTATTGCTTAAATAGTGCTTTACTGCGAAGGATCGTGCACATATACGTTTCATAACCGCAGTTCATATATATGTATTTCATATGTTTGTTGTTTGATTTATCAGCTACGGGTTTATGTCGAGTTAATTTGATGGCCTGCTCCCAGTTGGCTTGTTAGCTCAATTGGTAGAGCGCTGCAATAGTATCGCAGAGGTCAGTGGTTCGAATCCCGTACAGGCCTGAAATTTTTTTCAGGTCTGATTTTCACTATTGCTTAAATAGTGCTTTACTGCGAAGGATCGTGCACATATACGTTTCATAACCGCAGTTCATATATATGTATTTCATA
>NC_142529.1:5385000-5425000 GCF_964205215.1 Stylophora pistillata | reverse complement strand
AAATATTTACATGCCGTATGCTTTTTCGATCTGCAAATTAATTCGCTTTTCCTCCTTTTTTATCCCTCAATATAACATTATAGCAATTAGATGTTTGCAAAAACGTAACTACTTTCTGACGGAAAAGCGCGTTGAAGCGTTTCCTCTTTGTGTTTGTAGCCTTGCTGTTTATCACACCCATTAGACTTTTCAGGGTGAAGATGTAAACACATTAGATCAACAACAACAACAACAATTTATCACTTATAGAGCGCTATTTACAATGACAGATCAAGAGCGCTTTACAATCAATCCTAACCCGCCCATCCCACCCCAGGGGAGGACATCCATCACACAGTGATCTCGTGCGTGGGAAATTATCGTCTCCTACCCCTAACCCTGTAGGAGACGGGACCTCCATTTATTCGTCCCTATCCGAGAAGACTAGAATATCTAACCATTTCTTGATGTTATAGAAAGGTAGCATATTCTTCTCAATTATTTTAAGACCTTGAGTGTTGGTCCGGCCGGGACTCGCACCCTCGACCTCCCGCACAACAGTCCAGCGCTCTATCCATTGAGCTAACCGGGAGGCGGTTAGCTCAATGGTGTTACGGTGTTATGGATGCGCTGCGGAAGGCGTCAGCACATGGCATGTGGATTTCAGAGCTATGAAGCAAATGTTACCACCCGATAGATTCACTAAAACATAATTGTTTCAGACTCTCTTTCTGGTTGCTGAATGATTTGAAGTTTAAAATGACTTAGGTAAATTTGTCTTTGCTTCCTCACTGGGCAAGTTACAAAAGCACGACGGTTTTTAACCTTCCCGTTCGTTGTAAGATGATCTTTTCATGAAAAATATGGGAAACCCGGAGTAGCTCTTACCTTCTTGGTATTGATGCTGTCTGCATTAGTGACTAAGGTGCGATGGTGTGCGGAAGTCTTAGGGCCGGTTATTTGAAAAGGTTTAGCCGTTGTTTAACAAAACCGCGTTCTAGACTATCTTTAAAATAGCCGAACCTTTTATCTGAAAATTTATTTTTGTGAACAGTGACAAGAAGGCCGAAAACTATCAGTCGAAGGACGTTTATTCAATCGCTGAGTCAACCCTCAAATAAAAAATTCCTGAGGCCTGTTGCTTAAGTAAAACCGCTGTTTGGGTAAGACCTCATTTGAATAACTGGGATTTTGGCTTCAGTGCCCAAAAGTGAAAGACCTGTCCCACCAATTCCGCTAAATTTAGAAATTAAAATAAAAATACCGTTATTGATGCTGTCTGCATTGGCGATTAAGTTGCGATGGGTTGCGGAAGTGTTAGGCTTTAGCACTCAAGAGTGAAAGATATATCCAATCACTTCGCTAAATTTAGAAATTAAGATTATAAAAAAAAGTTGCAAGAGGATTTCAAATGATACAGTGCTCACCTGAAGTCAGAGGAAGAAGTAAAGCGAAAAAAGTTACACGGAAATCAAGCTGAGATTAAATTGCGCCACGTTTCGATTGAGTGTGTAACGGTATGCGATCACAACTCTTTTGCTTAAAATGCACCTAAACCCAAACATTTTTTTCACTTAACGAAATAAGCGTATTTTTGGGGTATTTTTGAGCAAAAATTGTTGAAATTCAGACTTTCGTGTTCTCGATTTGACGTCACATTACCCGCCAGAGCCATTTCTCTTTAAACTCGGTCGTGGGGCAAGATGGCGGCCGATTTTCCGTATTTTGATTGGCAACAGAAAATTAAAGATTTGAGCAAATTAAAAAATTTCTGCACAGAAATACTCTTAAAAGTAAGTTTATTTTGTCAAGCGAAAAAAATTTTGGGTTTAGGTGCACTTTAATTGAGCGGCCGTTTAAGCAGAAACCTCTTCTGACAAAAGATGTCTTTGTTTCCCACTATTCAAGCTCGTCTTTGTGTAATTTGTAGACATATCGTCAATACATCTAAATCTGTGGTTGTCAATCAGTTCATGTTAATTCTTAAATGATGGTACATTTAGCTCTCTGCTCTCTCTCGGTTTGTTCGGCAGTTTGAGTTTCACCCTTTGATGCTATGGATGTAGCAGTAATACTTACATTATTGAGCTTTTCACGTACGATCTATAACCTAACCAACTTAAAGGGCGCGCTCTGATTAGTCGATTTAGAGTCTATTTTTTGCCCATGGGTGTTTGCTACTAACTTGAGCAAATGCATGGACTAGTTATTGATATCTGCATTATTGACGAAGCGTGAGGTAATCCGCGAATTAATATGATTTTAATAGTAAGAACAGAATGCACTATTAGGTAACAGGAATCGTCCAATGTCTTGAAGAGTTATCAGCTGATGGATATTCACACAACAAGTTTAAAGTTCTTCTCAATAGTGTCGACAAACTGTAAATGCTCAAGTTAGAGTCTCACGCGTGATTTCCTATAACCGTGGTGCTCGCGTTTAGCGCGCATGCATAGCCCCAAAATTAACAAAATAGGGTACCTAATCAATCGTAAAAAATCAGGGATGAACAACATGACAGGATGACAATACATCCGAACTCACGACGGTATTTTGCTGATTGCGGGCACAACCCAGTTCAAGTAGATGGGCGGTGAATATTTGAGCAACTGAAGCTCTGCGATAAGCCTGGCGCTAAAACTATACATTGAATAAGTGCAGTTTTGCGTTGAATGTCTGGTTTAAAAAAGAAGTAGTCTACCGCGATCAGACACATTTTCGTGAAAAAATTTTATTTCTACTAAAACTCCTCTGTTGCTTCTTTACATTTAGAACCTATTTAGATGTTATTGCCCTGCAACAATCTTTCCCAGCATTTTCTCCTATCTGTAAATAATCTAGAATCTAAAAGATATCTTAGGGAGTAGAAATACTCTATCATATTCTATTCTCTTATCTTCAAAAACCCACCAACAATATTCTGTAACCCAGCTTTTTTCAATTGCTTTAAAGAGAGCAAAGCAATATATTGTTTTTACAGTTGAAAAGAATTCATTGTGCATAAAACTACATTAGAACATAGTTAGCAGAACCGCGCAATCAAATTCAATATATACTTAAGCGTGCTCAAAATCCCGATAGTGCACGCTGACAGCTTCAGGAAATCGCTTCGCCAGAAATTTTTTATTTCGCGCGAGCGGCCATTGTTAGCGCAGGGAAAAATAATATATTTCGCGACAATATTAAATGGATACAAACAGAAACTCGGCCTACTAGTCCGAAAACGAAGACAATGTTTCGATCTTTTCCCTTGGGCTAGAGTTCTTCAATGAGGTAGAAAAAGAGAAAAACAACGGAAATCTGGCCATCTTTCGTCCATGAGTAGTTAAAAGGAGTGTAACTGGCTGCTTGACATGAGAGAGAACACGGGATTTGCTTTCCACATAGCACTGAGGAAGGGGAAACGTCTTTTAGAATGCTGGGTGGCACTGTGTGTAAAGAAAAGAAAGTGTAATGAGGCCAAAATAAATTCACGCAAAATTTCAGGAGAGGGAGGGAGGTCTTGCGTCGTTGGCTTGCAAATAAGTAAGAAGTTTTCTCAGTTACTTCTGTTATTGTTGTTTTCCACCCTCTCTTCCAAATCTAAAGCATTTGGTTAGTATCAAAACACAATTAACAGGAGTAGGTTGAAAATAGGTTGGGAACGATCTCATTGCTTCGTATGGTTTTGCCAACTTGTAAAAGACACCATCTAATCTTAAAAGACACCTAAAAAGACACCATCTCTTTCACGGATGCACTTTAAAAATGATTAAATTTATTATTATGCAATTGCTAAAAAATGTTACATGTAAATCGGTATTTGCGTACCACTAGCGATAACGAGTGTCGTAGCTGAACGGCTCTCTCCAAATATATTCATAGCTTTGCATTCATAAACGCCACTATCACCTGGAACAACATCTTTTATAATTTAGTATCTTGCCGTTGTCCCTCAACTGAACGCGAAATATACTTTTTATTCCACGTAACAGAAGCCTCAGGGTCTCCACTGACCTTACAGTTCAACACTGCCAGCTCGCCAATGCCTAGAATGGTTCTCTTTTGTAGATCTTTGATGACAAGTTTTCCTGAGTTTTAATAAACATGGATCATTAATTTCTTCAAGGAACTCAGGACTCGGAGCAGCTTTACAGCTTCTCTCTTCCTGACTAAACCATGCGAAGGAAGCACTTCAATAAATTGTCAACTGCAACTTGGTTACAAACAAAGTCCGATCACCAACACGGCATCGGAGTCTTAAAACAGTAAACTACCTACGGATTAGACTACATTGAATTAAATTTGGTTGACGAATGCTTACAAGGCTCTGAGAAAGTAAAAGTACAAAAAGCAAAGTAACACAAGAACACCACACAAACAACCCTCTTTAAGAAAACAGTACCTTCGGTGTCCAGGTTTACGTAGTTACTAGAAACATACACCGTCTGCAAAATATAAGCATAACAGACTAATTATTCATGTGTAACTTGTGATGAATTTGGGTATGGTGTGGTAACTATAATATCAGTTCAAACAGTAGAACCTGTACTTGATGGTCAAACTGGAATATGCAGTCGGTTTTCAAAGTTCCCACTAATTACCGAAGTTTCATATCTATTAAGTGGTCAACTCCATTTGGCAGTTGTGGTCACGTACCCTTTACCGAGTCCCAACAGTCTGCTTGTATTGTCTTCCACCTATGTTGAACAGTCACTTTAGCCAGGTCACTTCAAACTTAGAATAATCTTTCAAGTAAAATTTAACCACATTCATCTCCCGAAATCAGTGTTGGTAGATTTTTTGAGCGAGTGTTTTTTTTAACATTAAGCTGTCAATTACGGCATAAAATGACGTTTTGTATCGTTTCTTTATAATACCCCTATCGGTGGAACCTGTATTAAGCAGCCGACCCTATATAAAGCTGTCACCGCCTGATTTCCCGTGGGTGACCGCTTAATACAAGTTTGACTGTCTCTAGATTCCTAAACACTATTAATACTAAAATGCAAAATTTAGGGGTAGAAACGGAGACCTCTTGAGCATTACAAGCACTGCATTTACTAAGACTAAAGGGCTGATAAACAATGCAAGATAATAGTTTATTAGAGGGGAGGTTTCTGAGACACCTGAGATGAAGTCAGATTTGCCACTCAGTGCTTACATGGAATTAATAGAATATCACTTTCTAATGATAAACGTTTGTTAGAATACCTCGGAGACAAAAGCCCTCAGGAACACTTTGTAGTTTGTATTCAGCTGCAGTGGTTTGTTGTAATAATATTCCTCACCACTACTTCTCTTACTCCTTTCTTTATTACAAGATTGCAGTCCATTTCCAATTATAAATTCCTGAGTTTTATCAAAATCGTTTCCTCCAAATTGAAAAGCCACATAAGCTGCAGGAACAGAAGATTTGTGCGCTTCTTCATACGTCATCATGTCTTGCGTCGTAAATCCTCTTGGTGGTTTAATAGCACCAGTGTAGTCTGAGCTGTATTTTATGATGATAACTTGAAAAAACCTGCAAGATAAGTCACATGATACAAGTGATGTCAACAGTATCTTGTGATGTCAATTGTTACATATACTTTCTTTTGCATCTGCTCATGGCAATGCACATTTCTGATCATGTTTACAGTAAAAAAGAAAATGAACTTTAAATTACATCATGTATTTAACAATTATTCGACAATATTCACCGAACCTGAGGCGAATAATTGTTTTAGTATAATTTCAGAGCTGAACAACAGAGAAATGTCTAAAATCAAAACGTTTTAGTAACATTTATTAACATTTTATCATAACATTTTATATAAACCGCGCGGAGCGGTTTATATAAAATCATATAAGGAACCGCTCGACCAATCAGATTACTGGAAACTCTTTGCTCAGCTCTGAAATTATAATAAATTGCAAAATAAGAAAGCGAAAGTTTCATCATTTCTGACTCGCTCATGTCTCCAATGTCATTTCTCCGTTAGTCAAGTCCTTCTTATGCTATTAGTTAGCAAGAAAAAGCCCCTAATCGTTAAAATAACGCATGAAATTAAAGTAAAATTGCTCAGTCACTCGAACCTTGCATTTAATTTTCCAGGAAAACGTGGAAGCATAACTTTAGCTAAAATTCTACCTCCCTTTGAATTCGCGGAAAAAGAAGGCGCAGACGGTGTTTCTTTAGACCACACCTTAGCTGGGGAGAAGAGAAAAGAGAGCTCGCTTACGTCAGACACATCTAACGATATTTGGAAAGAACAAAAAAAAATTATTTTTAACTTAAAAGACATTGTTGACATTTTTATGAGGTGTCAAATATAATCTGGAATTTTGTTGGTCTTACTTCTCCGCATTCTGTGAGTGCTCCGGAAAACTAGGATCACCTTCCATCGTGTTTATGTAGAAAATACTCTGTGTGAATTCCAAATGCTCTATTATCATAACAGGCACGTGAATTCTTTCCTGTTCTGGTCTTAATTCAGTTGTTTGTGCAGTCATTTTGGTAAGATCAACTTATCTACTCACCAAGTTTCCACTTTGCTCAACGGCAAGACACCGTAGGTTTTAATTAGAACAACATTTTTTCTTTATGTTATCAGGGAGAAAAAGTATAGTTCTCTCAAACAAATATGGATTAATCTAAAATCAACCTTGAGTGTTGGTCCGGCCGGGGCTCGAACCCTCGACCTCTCCGCACATCAGTCCAGCGGTCTATCCATTGAACTAATCGGGAGGTTAGCACTTTGAATTCAAATGTCCTCAAAGCATTGTGGATTATCTTCCTTTTTTGAGCAAGTAAGACAAATGAGTCCCTGTAATGACGTGGAAGTAGATGTCCCTATCGATTTATCAAAGGAAACCGCGCAAGCCTACAAACAATTTTGCGATGATAGTTTCGAACACTGTGTGCTTCGGAAAGCAAGCGCCGGTGTGGCTTGTAAGCTAATTCAAGATGTTCATGAAAGTGCTTTAAATGGACGTAGGGATTGATGTGAATAATAATATTCGTAGATAAAAATTAATATAACCCGTTATTATGATTTTTTAATTCACATTGTTTGAATTGACTATTTAACATTTTCCGATTAACAGAAGTTCAGTTGGAAGAGCATAAACATTAGACTGGCGACACGCGGTCATTTTTCTCTCCCCTTGTCTCGCACCCCGCACTCGCGACTTGCACTTCGCGCTTGACGTCTCCCGTTTCGTGTACGGCTAAATAAACGCCTGTTATGCGGGCTGGTACCTATATGTCATCATATAAGATGGTACAGTTTATGTAAATGTTGGTTAAAACACTTCTGGTTCTTACCATCTTCCATTGATGTCCTGAAAACACTAGCACTTTTGGCCCATCACCAGCAGAAGTAAAGCACAACACTTGAAAGTCATACTCAGTGTATTCATCAAGTTTGGTAACTCTTGTTGATGTGTTTCCATTGTCAATAGTCAAAGAACTCGCAAAACGTGAGGCCTTCTTTTTATAAAACAGTTTATATCCTTTGATGATTCCACGTCTGGAGCTTTCTGGTGGTAAGTGCCATGAAGCTGTGATACTGGTTGAAGACTCAGTAGTGACAATGAACTGAGAGGGAGGCCTTGAAGGAGCTAAAATAGAGTAGTCACGTTTGAATTAGAATCTTTAATTAGTGAATAAGACTAAGTGTCATTTTTTCCTAATAACTGCATTCTGTAAATGGTGAAGCTATGACCTGCTATCACGTGCACTTCACGTATCACTTCACATGCACCTCCGCCAATGTAATCTATCGCATAACTAACTTGCACTTATTGCAAAAAGATATACATCAGCGAAACAGGCAGAAGACTAGGTGACCGATTCCGAGAACACCTTCGAGACGCGGAAAGGAATGACAAGGACACATCGAAGAAACCAGTCGCTAGACATTTTAATTTACCTAATCATTCTAAGCAACATATGGCAATCTGCGGTCTTTCCTTACACTTAGGTAGCACGGAAAGCCGTAAAAATCTTGAACAAAAGCTCATCTTTCAAACCGGCAGTCTAAATCCCACAGGGATCAACGAACGCTTTTCATTCCACTAATTTATTCGTGTTTTTCTCATTGCCATGTTCCCACCAATAACGTAGCTCCATTTTCTGCCTTTAAAAGCACACACAACCCACAATTCCTCAATTCTCTCCGACGAAGCGCTAACGCTCGAAACGTCAGCTTTTGTAATCGTTACGGTGGCCAATTTACCATTTCAACTTTGTTGATATATCCAAATTATGACCCGCCATCGCTTACACCACTGAGTTAAGGATGCACGCGGGAGCTTGTTAACCATGAGAGAAGCGTAAGAGTCGTGCGAGGCGATAGCCGAGAGTGACTTTAGCTTCTTGAGTGCATAGCAGCGTACACCCATGGGCAAATGGTGGACACTAAATTGAACAGTCAAGATTGCACACTTTACTTTGGTTGTTTGACTATTGAATCCCCTAAAGTCTTTTTACGAATACAGTAATGGGTTGATTATTTGAATGTTCAACCCGATTGCCTTGTTCGTTTTAAAAGGTGCGGATCATTGTTTAAATCAGAGTTGACTTCTTTCAATTCATTAATTCAAAGTAGTGCCTTCTTTAAAAGATACTAGTTAAAGATATATCACTTTATTAGGCTTTTCTCTGTCTACATCTAATGACTCTCATTTTTAGTAGTGGTTCAAAACACACCTTATACTTTTAACTCAAATTTCCATGCTGTTACACTGAGTTTCACGGTGCATATAGATTAGTTATCACACGATAACACGGATTTGTTAGGTAAGTAGTTTTTGTGTTTTTTGTTTTTGTGGTTCTAACGAAAGGCTACTGTCGAGCTGTACATGATTCCTTGGTATGGCATCTTAAAAATATCAATAGCAAAAGATATAATTACACACATACAAGAAAAATATAAGAAAAATTTAAGAAATGAATGTGGAATAAACCAAAACAAAGATTGTTGCACGTCAGAGAGGCCCTGAGGCCCTACTTATAAACTGCCGTGATGGTCTGTTCTTCAAGTAAACTGACTGCATTCGCTTCTAGGATTTATCGAAGATGCTATTGTGATCACTGTACATCTCATATTTTCTTTACTGTGATTTTGAATAACCCCTTCCCATATGATACTAATAGTGATCATGACGATGATATGGAAGAAGGCAGTCCAAACGCATGGCACTTAATTGCCAAATGTTTCATTGCTTCTTTCAGCGAGACAAGAACAAAAAGTATGTCAGGAACCGAAGTACCGTTTCTAATAAACAATTAGACTCCATGTTTCTGTTCGTCTGTTGACGTCAAAATGTAGTGAGAACACAAAAGTGGCACACGAAGAGCAGCCGAGTGTGGCATTGACGCTCTTACAATAATATATAAAACAAGATGTTCTTAATGGTGACGTCATCTATGAATCTGTCCTCCATTACCTCATACATAAATAAATAAATAAATAAATGACAATTTATATAGCGCCCTATCCAAAAGTTCTAAGGTACTTCACAATCAAGGTAAAAAGTAAAAATAATCGTTGATTAAAATAACGTTTAAAAAGATAAGCTTTAAGATTACGTTTAAAAGCGTTAAGATTTAAGATCTATACTACATTTTATTACACGACTCGGACAATCAGAGGGCCAATAACTAAAATCAACCAATCAAAATGCTCTATTGCCGGTCAATATTCTCTCAGTATTGGACTGGGCACTGTCCCGAATGGTCCCGAATGATACCGTACTTGTGTCCCTTTGAACTTTAGTCGTATAATAACTCTCTTATTAACCAAGCTTGCTCGGTACCGTACTGGAAGAATATCGGCCCTCGGTCTCTTTTGTATGGACCTCGCTGCGCTCGGTCCGTACTGTCAAGACCTCGAACCGATATTCTCCCAGTACGGCCCTCGCGCTTGGTTAATAAGATATATTTATGGTTTCAGGAATGTCATTCCACAGCTTAGGTGCAGAGACAGAAAAGGCGCGATCGCCAAAAGATTTCAACTTGGAGCGAGGAATCACTAACAAGTTCCAACTCGATGATCGCAAAGACCTAGTAGGCTTAGAAGTTTCTAACAAGTCACTGATATAACTAGGGCATAAATTATTTAAAGCTTTAAAAGTAAAAAATAAGATTTTAAAAATAATCCTCCGCTCCACGGGGAGCCAGTGCAGTTCCCTCAGTACAGGAGTAACGTGATCATACTTGCGACCACATAAGATCAGCCGTGTCGCACAATTCTGGGCTAATAGCAATCTAGGAACTAAATGTTTCGAAAGATCATATAACCGCAGAGAATTACAGTTGTCTAATCTGCATGTAACGAAGGCGTGTACTAACGCCTTAGTACTACTAACTGACAAAAACTTTCTAATCCGAGAAATTTAGGTAACAACAAATCAGAAAATGTATATAATTAATCTTACTATATAAAAAAGGATGGATAATCTGAACTAAACAGATACAAAATCAGTTTTGGAATTATCATATTTTCTCATGTACTTCTTCATTTCGTTTCCAGCCATTTTCCTTCCGAAGCACCACATTGTAATACCCACGGTTCTCAGGTTTTTCCTGTAACGATTGATACTCAGTAGGAACACGAGACTCCTGAGTGGAAGGCCTGGGTTTGAGTTCCATATATGTGCTTCGATCTGAAGCTTGTTTGTCACGTGACTGTTGATCAGGTGAAGATTTGACGCCATCAAAGTCAACTTTTTCTTTGTTTGGTATCCTTTTATAATGAACAGCTCGTCTCCACTGCCATATCAACCCACAAATAATAATGAGCAACACGACCACAATACAAGACAATGCGATCACACTAGCAAAGAAGATGCTTTGTTTATCTAGTAAAAGAAAACAAACGGCTTTAGAACCAGCTTTTAAACACTGAAAACTGTTTAGTAACTTTGTTTCAATGAAATAATGTTGCTTTTTTAGCCAGCTTTATCCTGAGTAATACGACGTTTCTTTTAACTTCGAAACATGAAAACAGTTCTAAACTTTCTGTTCTCTCGTCTCGTGGTCCGAATCCTATTGACTCGAGATTACGTTATCAAGTCACCATATGACTTCCAGTAATCTCTAAGAGAAAAAACGACATAATATAGCCTTGACCTCTCTCAATAATGGTACATATAGCTCTGTTTTGATTTAGTTACAACCTGACAACTCAGTTCTCATGTAAGAAATGATCGACCTGAACACTGAAAAATGTAACTTCCTACTGAACAACGTCGGTGTATCAGACCCGTACCGTAATGAACATTGAAAAAAGGACTTTGATTACGTAATCAGTGCCTTCGTTCTAATTCAGAGTAGCTGGAGTTTTGTTTTGTTTCATTATCGAGTTTACCCCCATATTTTCGAATGATATTGTTCACAGTTTGAATCGCTTACGTAGCTAGTCGTTACTGTTTGAACCGGTTTACAATTACACCCTTACTAGAGAACGCCTCCGTTAGTATCTAGGAGTTGGAGTTGGGAGATCGAAGGAGTCAGCAGGCCAAAGTTTTTTTCTAAAGTTTTGTCTGTTCGAGTTACGCAAAGTTAAAGTTTCTTTACGCCTTTAAAACAGGATCAGATGTAAATTGCAGTCTATTGTATTCCGTTTCGTTTTCCTTTCGGTTTCGCTTCTTTTGAAATTAGCCTTAGCGCTTTTCTTTATCGTGTACATTGTAATTTTCCCCTTTTAGTTTTCACCGCACGTGTATAATATTCAAACGAATCGATGATCAGATTAAAAGTTGTAAAATCAACTTTGTGTTGTTTATTTCTGCCCTGTGGTTGGCACTTCCCAAACTCTAGTGCACCACGCCCCGCGTCCGCTGCACTCTGGGTAACGCGACAAGTAAATAACGTTGCTTTTGATAGAAACCTGTGTAAACAGCTGTAAAAGGAAGCCTAAAAACTTCATACCGGACTTGAAAGTTTCCAGCTTTCCAAATGTTTGAGACGAAACGTTTTCGCGCGTTCGAATTGTGAAGAAGAATATTTACCTTGATTATCCTTAGGAGCTAGGAGAGTGATTTTATAGGCTGTTGATCCTAGGCTGTTTGAAGCGTGACACACATAATCCCCATAATCTCGTCCATCCCGTGGCGTGACAATGATACTGTTATTTAATAACTTCATGTTATCACCCGTTGGAACCTGACCATCTTTCGTCCATGAGAAGTTCAACGGAATATAACTAGTTGCTCGACATGAGAGTAAACACGGAGTTTGCTTTTGACACATCACTAAAGAAGGGGAGAGCTCTTCGATAATTCTGGGTGGCACTGTGTGAAAGAAAGAAAAATGAAACGAGACCAAAAGAAATTTTGACAAAATCATGCTCATGCCAACGGAGATTTGTATAGGTAATCACATGATTTCGAGTGCAATTTGGAATAAATAAGCATGAGTAAATTTTTTCATAGACTAACAAAATTGCATGAGCCCGTAGGGCGAGTGCAATTTGTGGTCTTTGAAAAAATTTACCAGTGCTTATTTATTCCAAATTGCACGAGAAAATCATGTGATTATCTATGAATAATATACATGAAAAAATACGAGGTAGCTTCTCATAACTACGCAGAAGGAAAGCGCGCGTATCACGTGCAAAAATAATTTATTCAAACCCTGCAAGAGACATTGACCTTGACATTGACCTTGACATTGACCAATCATTCTGACCAATCAGAATGTCTGGTTTGTTTCTTTCTTTGCACTGAATTAACTCTCTTCTGCACTGAATTAACTCTCTTCTGCACTGAATTAACTGAAAACTGCAATCATCTTAACCAATCAGAACTGAGAAATGTTTTCATGTATATTATTAAGTGTATAACAAACATATGGGGACACTTCCATGATGTAATTTTGGTTTGCACGTTTAGTGGTGGTTTGCTTTGTTGTTACTGATGTTTTTAATTGCAACCTTCAAATTCAACAAGTAGTCAATGACCTGTCAAAAGTGGCCAGAGTATTTTTGAGACCTGTTTCTACGGTGATCATCGTGGCGCTTGGTATAACCATAGTAGGTCATTAATTTTGGTAGAGGTTGGCAAATTCTCTAAAAAAAAAAAGAATAAAAAGTCTTTTTCTAGGATAACACTTACATATGGTGCACGAAAATAACACAATTACTGGTGAACCAGTAGTTTCCATTGTGGTCCTTGCAAACAAATGAAACAAATGGTCTAAATTGAACATAACATCATTAAGAACCCCAACCGGCCGGAGGCAAACCAGTTGGCTATTTACAAGCGTGGCCAAGGATCTGCACTCGGGGCTACCGTGAAACAAATCCAGTGGTCAGGGTGGAACTCGAACCCGGGAGCGGCGGATTACGAGTCCGACACTCTAACCACTCAGCCACACTGCCTAACGTATCGTTAAAAATAATACACCGACTCTTCCACATATTTACCTACCAGAAGAAATGATTACGTAATTGTTACTCAATGTTCTGCGTAATTGTAAATCAGTTTCTACGTACCAGCGACAAAGACTATCGTAGCTGTACGGCTCTCTCCAAACATGTTCACTGCTTTACATTCATAAACGCCACTGTCACCAGGAACAACATCTTTTATAATAAGTATTTTGGCATTGCTCTCCAACTGAGCGCGCGGTATACTGGTAAGACCATCTTTGGTCCAGGTAACAGAAACCTCAGGGACTCCAGTAACCTCACAAGTCAACACTAGCAGTTCGCCGATTGCTGTAGTTGTTCTTTTGGGTAGATCTTTGACGATAGGTTTACCTGATAAACGTGAAATAGTCAAGGCAAAGTATTCAAATCTAAAAGTAAAAATTATGCAAATAGTTTTTCAAGACATGAAAACTTCGTGTTTTTAGTTCCTTGAGCATGGCAATAGAAGATAAAACCTCACAGTAGGACACAATAAGTTTTCTCAAGACTATCTAATATCTTCTAATACTCTAGAGACATGTCTAACATCCATGGTTTTCTGCACCTCATAGAAATAGGAATTATATGGAACCCTCTTTCTTACCAGCCTCCTGTGTTTTCTTTATAACAGCTGTACTTTTTGGTCCATCCCCAACAGAAGTGAATGCCAATATTTGCAATTCATATTCTGTGTTTTTGTCAAGCCCAGTGACATACAGACTTGAACCCGTTCCATTGTTGATGGTCAAGAAGAACTTGAATCCTTTAATTATTCCATTTCTGGCGTCTCGTGGTGGTAACTGCCAAGATGCTTTGATAATAGTAGAAGTAACTGCAATCACAGTGAAGCTGCTTGGGGCTTTTGAAGGAGCTGCAATTGACAAAATGTAATACTTAATTCCTAACAGGTCCTGTTAGATAAACAATCCCTACATCACATGCACAGGTAAAATATCATTTCCCAAGTGCATAAAGTAAGGAAAACCAATGCCCTTGAAAAGAAGACAAAACATTAACGTGCACTGCTCAGTCAATCAAGCACTTTAATATGCCACACTAAGGTTTGCACCTGTACCACATTTTAGTTATCATCATCATCATCATTTCTATTTAGTAAAGCAAGTTACAGAGATTATTGGCAGCCAGTGATGCTGATGTGGATCTACAATTAACTAATAAAATGTGAAGTAACAAACAAAACAATTTATAAAAATTACCCTATGGTATTTATAAAATACAACTGACCATAATTAACTTAACAGTAAATTCAGTATCAAATCAATAAAATGAAGTCATAGTCTAATAAAAATTTCAAGCTGATCTATCAAATTAGGGGGTCAGATCCTACAGCATCAAAACTCAAATAGGATTCTTAGGCATTGATGCCTGCATGTGCTTCTAATCTACTTTACATTGGAAGTCGTGATGAGACCTAGTGAGTTTACACTGCATAAAAGGATAATCAGTCAACTCTTAGGTAACACACAATGAAGTCCTCATTTTTTCTCTTATCAAGCAAAGAAATAATCAGTACAGGTGTTCTCTAATTACCAGCAATTACAGAAAAGAAGCCTGAAAAAATTTTAGGCTTAAATCATATTTGAACCTACGCCTCTCAAATAAATTAGTTGGGCACTAATACTTTCCTTCCAGCATATGTGGCCTTGTAGCTCACTTGAGAGTAGCATGTAAATGGCACCTGAGAGGCTGAATCCTGTCAATGCAATGTGCCCTAGTAGCTCACTTAATAGTAGCTCACTTAATAGTAACGCCCAAAATAGTACCCGAGAGGCAATGCATTGATTTTTCAGGCTTCTTTTTTGCAATTTTGAAGATAATTTCCTCGTTTAGCTTTCATCCACAGGTCCAATGAAATTTATTTCATAAAACTGTAGGTAAAATAATTTCCTCTGTCACCATCATCTATCATGCACCCACCATCCTCCTTTGTTCTCTCCACCTCGACTGGGCTTTTTGCTCCATCACCATCAGAAGTAAAAGCCAATACTTGAAATTCATACTCTGTGTACTTGTCAAGCCCAGTGACATTTCTACCTAATGTTGCTTGGTAGCTAATTGTCAAAATTGTTGCTGACCCGCTATAACCTTTCTTTTTGTAGAACAGTTTAAACCCTGTTATGGTTCCATGTCTGGCAAAGACTGGTGGTAACTGCCAGGAAACTGCAATGCTGGTGGAAGAGCTTGCAGTCAACTTGAAGGCAGTAGGAGGTTGTGATGGAGCTGAAATAAACAACAATAGTTGTTTGTTATACTTCGTAGTTGATTATTAATGGAGATGTTAATTGGAAGTCATTTGCCGCATGAACATTATCTGGTCACTTTCATGGCTGTGTCAAAGAGTGCTGTACAGTGCCACAATGGCATGGATGAAGGTAAGCAAGAGGTACATATTATTTCATCACTCATTTATTGTGTCTTTTTTTAATATCATCTCATGTACTACTTTTCCCTAATTCATTATCGTTAAGCATATGTAAGAAAAGAGGCAAAAAAAGAGGGGATGAGTAAAAATTAAGACTGTTTCAGATATGACTGAGATGTGCAAGTTAGCGATTTACACAGCCCATGTTGTACACATGAATAACTTTGGTCTATTTTATGAACTTGTTAATTCTCCTTCACCTGAATTGCATTTTTACATAGTAAGTGATTTAATTCCATGACCTGTGCACTTTATCCCAGAGTTCACCTCTTGAATTTGATTTGAGCTTGGTGCATTTCTCTAGTTTTCATCTAGTGCAATTTAGCATTTCCCTTTGGTTTTTCATTTCATTTATTTATTTTTTCAAATTTTTCCTTGATCTGATCTATGATCAGATCAGTCTCAGATTTTGTACTTCAGTTCTTGATGTTCTTTAATATTTTCAACTTTAATCATTCGTCTAAAAAGTTTTCCTTCCCAGATTCGGTTTTGAATTTTGTCTCAGTTAAATGTTTTCTCAGAAAAGTTCAAAACTGTTCCCAGGTGTAACCAGATACAAAATGATTTAAGAATTTGACTGAGATCGGCAAAAATCTTGAGTGATCTACTTCATCATCAGATCTGTGATCCGGTCCAATTGATCTGTTCCACGATCCATTTCGTGATCCAATTTGTGATCTGGTCAGTCAGATCCGACCTGGATTTTGTTGACATCGAAAAAAAAACTCTCACCTGATGAAGGCTGAGACTATCAATATCATTGATTGCCTTTAGCACAGACTGTAAAAGTGCCTAATCTTGCCTTCCACTAGGGGTTTCTCATTACAAATTCATTTTCACTTCGAGGGGAGACAAAAACAAGACCTGAGCAAATAAATACCTTTAGTTAGAAGGACTCCATAAACTTCCACTCTCAGAACCTTCCAAGCATGATATGCTGTTGGCTCAAAGCGAATAATCCTTGCAATTGAAAATTTCTGAAGACGGTTGGTTACAATGCCATTCTGATCTGAGTTTCCTTGAAAGACCTATATATAGTTTGTGGTATAAAATGTGAAATAGTTTTTTTTTTCAATTATCAAAATTTTTTTAATTTACTGCATTCACCACTATTAAGTATCAACTATTTATGTGTCCCTAACAGCTCAACCAATCAGAATTCTTGGTTTTTGTTCTTAGAAATCTACCAAAGAACCAGTTTTGTAACCCTGTTTTAGAAGTTGAAATATCCGCCTTTTCTGGTGATCTTGAGGGAGAAATATATGTAGTTTAATAATACAAGAGGCAGTGGTTTGATAGAAGACACCAAACATGAAGATATTTTTCAAAGGCACTTTCAGTTAAATTTTCCTTTGGTCTCGATAACCTACATTAGGAAAAGCATACTAGATCAAATGCAATCCCTAAGAAGAATATCAATGGTGGAAAGGAAAAGAAAACAAATGATTGAGCTCAGATTAATCAGACAGTTTTAAAATAACAAGGAATTAAACTATACTCTAAGATTAAATTCTATAAAGGCTACATTTTGCATTCATCCCAAGAGGAAACTCTAATTGTCCTAGCTATTTCCACAAAGGACAAAAAGTGTGTAGTTTATAAACATAAAATTATTTTGTTTCTACATTGTTATACTTTCCATTATTATACTTTTCAGTCTTTTCAACGAGCACCCAAGGATTAGTATTCCTGTCCAGGTATTGATAGTACTTGCTTTAATTAATACCTCCTTTGTATTCTTTTTAACATTTCCTGAACTTTCAAGGTAATACATTAATTAAAGTTAAGCGGTAATGGGTTAAGTGAATCCACATGATGAGGACGAAGTAACATTAAGTACACGATATTGAAGTGAACTGTAAAATTGCATGTATGCACTGTAGCACAATGCATGCATGCACTGGGATGAACAATGCATGTTCCAGAAACAGAGAAAAGAGGGAATTCAGGCAGTCTCTTGACCTAGTAAACACTTCTTTTGTGTCCCCCCTCTTGACTCAAAAATTTAATCAGAGGTAGAAGACCTACTTTTGGCTATTTTTTTTTTTACCTTAATATAAACCTACCCTGTCAACATTGTCTTCTTGGTAGGTGACAAAAGTGGTACCATTCAATGATAAATGAATCTTGTACTGTGTTGTCCACTCATCAATGTCATTAGCTCCTTGAGTAGCAACTGCACAGATGATATACTCATACAGCAGGTCAATTTGAAGGTAGTCATTTTTATTTCTATTCTTGGGTCCCCATCCCCTAGGACCTCCTTTAAGGCGACCTTTAAAGGGTTTATACGCATTGTTATTAAAGTGTGATGAGGCAGTGAAGCTGCTGTCGGGAATTTTACCACCATACGCCAGACCAATGGCCTCTATTTCACAAGCTGCAAGATAAATCAGCCCTTGCATTTTTTCACAAATTAAAATTATAATAGAAATGATCAATCAAATGACTCCTACAAAGGATCTGCGGATCAAATATCACCTCAACTTAGTTGGTATTTTTACCCAATACTAATAACGCCATTAATGTGTATTTCATTTCACAAAAAAAACAAATTGATCCACAAAGTGAACATGCTCAGATTTCATACTAGATATTTTGAAGTTTTGATCGAGCTCCAACAATTAATTTGAATTCAACACCTAATTTCCTATCAGCTATTCTCCTTCAATGTGAGTTTAGTTTTCTGGGTGAGTTTTGAGACAATACAAAAATGAACACTATTAGAATTATAGGTTATCGAAAAAGGCTTGATGTCTTTGATGAGTGCATAAACAGTAGTTTCTACAATTTTAATAACTTATCCAAAAAACAAGCATACATCATGTAAACAGCTACATGACGGGGTTGTAGAATCTTAACTACCCTACCATAAACCAGCAATAATTAGAATTATAATGATAATAAAGGAACAGCAATCCATGCAAAAATAAATTTAAGTTTCAAACTCACTTGGCTTTTGTTTAACTCCGAACACCTCTGTTCTCATACACACCCCACCCCAATGTGTATTTGGCAGGAATCGCAGATATCTTGTTAACACTCCATAAACAACATGCTTCACTTCTGAGTTCCTGTCATCATTTCCTCTCAGAAACTTCCAAAAAACCAAATAGTCACAACTCATCATCAGTAAATTTTTTTGGCAAGTTAAGAAGATAGCTAGAATAAAAATATTAAAAGTGTAAATAGCCTAACATATATCAACAGTTCTTAGCACAAATGGATTTTTCAAAGTGTATGCTGCAATTTTGGTAACATTTATGTCTCACATTGTAATTACTACTGCATGCATTTACCTTCACTTGTCCACCTTCTTTGTAGTCAAACCAGTTTGTCCCATTTGTGGAAAATTGCAGTGTGTAGCTCTTCACCCACTTATCTGCTTGAGAATTTCCTTGTGTAGACACAGCACAGATGACATGAAGTGTCTGTAGATCAATCTGTAGATATGGGTTAGTGTCACTTGTTCCTGCACACCATGATGATCCTGATGTGTAGTTCAGTCGACCATTCTCGGCAGGTGTGTTGACACTTTGTACAGATGAAGCGATAATGTTACTGTTTGAAATTGTTCCACTTTTCATTCCAAGATCTAAATCAACACAGGCACCTACAGAAACAAAATTTACAATTGCATTATACCATTCAATTGGCATACCCCGGTACATGTAGCCCATAACAAATAATTTGGATATATCAACAAAGTTGAAATGGTAAGTTGGCCACTGGAATGATTGCAAAAGCTGACGTTTTGAGCGTTAGCCCTTTGTCGGAGTGAAGGGCTAACGCTCTGACGATTCGCTCCGACGAAGGGCTAACGCTGAAAACATCAGCTTTTGCAATCATTACAGTGGCCAATTAACCATTTCAACTTTGTTGATATATCCAAATTATTTCGTTACTCCCACCGACACAGCCCCAAACAGTTTCTTTCGAAACTATCAGCCTTTATTCATAACAAATAATGCATACTTCATTACAGTTCTTTAATGAAAGAGAGACTATGACAATGATAAATACAATTGTTTCGTTGAAATACAATAGTTTCAGACTTTGTCTGTTTGCTGAATAATTCAAAGTTTAAAATTGAGCTAGTTATACAAGCAGATTGCTTTGTTTAAAATTGCCTTTTTTTGCATGATAATCTTTTAATTAAAAATAAAATCCAAAACTAGGGGTCAGCTCTCTTATCTCTTTTATATTGAGGCTGTCTGCATTAGTGATTAAGTTGCGAACGTGTGAGAAAGTCTTAGGTTCCAGCACTCAAAACTGAAAGAATAATCTGCAACCAAATACCCTGAAGGCAGTAATTACTTGGGCATCCATGGGAAAGCCCGAGTCTTAAATGCAAGCCATTCTTAGTCGCCAAAAGACGAATCAAATGTATGTATGTATGTTCCATACATAAACTGCGGAAACTGGCGATGAGTGCAACAACTTGTGTTGTCGTGTGCTCGTTCTTCGTAAACAACATAATTTACTGAATGCTGTGTTTGGTGGAGACAGCTTTGCAAAGACTCCAGACTTATACGCTCACCTCACATACAATGCACACGCCATTTGTTACAGGTAGGCCCAAACTAAATGATATTGAGCTTTTTCGGAATGGGCTGGTCCACAAACTCTAGAGCTTGAAAGCTAGCCAAATATGCAAAGTTCTTACTAATTCTCACGAGATGGCAAATGAGCCATGTGAGGGTTCAAACTATGAAAATACTTGCAAAACTGTGACAGCCGATTCAACAATAAGCTAGCTCTGATGCCGAGACAAACACCTCACTTGCTGAAAAGATCAAGAATGTTCGTCAAACACAACTTCAAATGCAGTGCTAACAACAGAGAATTGGATAAGGATACTGACAGAAGCAACTTATAAGGTGAAATATCCTGTTTCTCAGTCATTGGTTTCTATTGGGTTCAATACTTTTGAAGTACGATTTGGTATTTCGTACATAATCACTATTATTATAGTACAAGTGCGTGACCATGAATGCTGCTTCAGTTGCTCTTCGCATGGAGTTGTATGCCTACAACTCCATACGAAGATCAACTGAAGCAACCTTCACGATCACTTGTACAATAATGTACTTATAGTAGAAGACATGATGAATACTCTTGATGACTGATCTACTACAAAAAGCTGTCAATATTACTAATGCACATTAACATAATGATGTTGCAGTGTCAATAAAAGTACAACAATTCAGATCTGTTCATGCAAAGTATGTATATTATAATTATAATCGTGTTTTGTGTGAATGCCACAGCTATAAACGTGATCGTGAACCAAGCAGAGTACCACTGAAGATGTTAAAACGTCTCTCTCACAAAAGTAGAAAACTGCAGAGTTATGTACGGAGCCGTTGAAGAAGAAACGTACCAAAGTCATCGAAAGTCAACGATCTTACTTAAAATAATGCATCAAGAAAGGAAAGTATACACATAAAACAAGAGTCTGAGGTTTGCACAAAAAATGAGAAGGAAACCAATTTTTAGAATAAGAAACGTTAACTCTTCAATGAGATATGTCTACATTTCAAGTAGAGATAAACATAGAATGAAGTATCTCAAATAATTAAGGCTAGTGGCACTGGAGTGTCCGATATCGAAAATTCCTCACCCAGGTTCCGGAATTGTAGTTTCGTATAAATTTTACGCGTGGTGAAGTTAAGTAAAACGCTCCTCGAGCGTCTAGTTGAAATAAGTCATAAGAACGGCAGCTGGAAAAGTTTCAGAAAATAATCCATATCCAATAGTCAGAAATTAACAAAGAATTTCCTCTCGATAGCTTTATCAAACTTATGAAGAGAAAGAGTTCCATGTAACCCCACACATTAATTATGCATTCATTTCATAAAGACTAAATATGAAGGTTTCTTTGCAATACTCTATGCATAATTAATATATGGGGTTACATGGAACTCTTGCTGTGAAATCTTAGACAGTGCGACAATTTCAGTTTGTTAACTAGCCAAACTGGTGAATGGATCGAAAACCACTAGCCGAAACCGAATTTCTACTAGTCTGTAGCTAGTGGGCTGAACACGAAGTATTCTTGAATACCTGTCCGGCTACCGGAAATTGTTTTAACAATAAAAATTTCGTATAGAATTCAAATGATATTGTGCTCACCTGAGGACAGAGGGAGAAGTGCAGCGAGAAAGGCTACCCGGAAACAAAGATTAACTTGCGCCATGATTCGTTCGTGAGTATCGAAAACGATTGTCTTGCTGGTTACCAGTCGTTTTATATCCACGGTCGTTTCGTACCCAGTCGTTTTGTACCAAGCTAGGTCGATTCGTACCTGATAATGGTTTCCCTACTCAAGTTTTAAAGTTGGAATCGAATAAACGAACGAGTTTCTCACTGTTAACAACAAAGGGAGACAAAAAAAATCTTACTTGAATTAGCTGCTACTGAAAGACACAAGTATAAACAATGGACTGTCCAATTAAAAATATGGGCTAGTCAATAATTTAGTGTTCTTAGGTCACAAGTGTACACAACAGAATTTTGTCGGCGTGTTACTCACTTGACTCTACTTACCTACCCTTGTTGTTCGAAACGATCGACACCTGTTCACGCGCTCGGGCGTGAGGTATTATTGTTTATTATAATAATCAAACTGTGCTTCGTCAAGTACAAATAACGCGCGAGACGAGTACATTGAACTCGCGATATTTGTACTCTAGAAATATCGACGAAATTCGCCCGCACTGAAATAACAATTTGGCGTGTTAGATAATAAATCTCTTATTGGACATTTTGTTGTGTAGTATCGCTGGGTATTTTTCCTCGTTCTTATTTTGACGAGCCCGTAGGGCTCGTCAAAATACGGCACAACTCGTAAAAAACAGTCAGCGATACTACCCAACAAAACGTCTGATAGGATCTAAATAAATTATTGGGATGGGTACGAGCAGTGACATGATGAGGGGAGTTGGATGTTGATGCTTGGATTTCCAGCATCCGCAGCACAGTAGCTCATATTTCAGCACATTTCGGCTCATTTCAGTTACACCTATTTTGGAAAAAACTATAAAGAATGAAAAATGAAGAAGGAAAAAGCCGAACTACTTTCTTGCTACATGCCCGCCGGCCGAAAAATTCTCACAGAATTTCCTCCCAATCCTCTTGAAAGTATCTGAAGTTGCTTAATTAAAGCGATTCCAAAAGTTGATAAATAAACTTACATGCCGTATGCTTTTTCGATATGCGAATTAATTCGAATTCGCTTTTCCTCCCTTTTTATCCCGCCTCAATATCACAACGTTATAGCAATGTGTCTGAAGAAATGAAACTACTTCATGACAGAGAAGCACGTTGAAACGTTCCTAATTATGGTTCAGAATACGTAATTATACTCACAGGAGTACATTTTAAAATTTAACGAGGCTATCAATCCCTACCTAGCAAATACCTTATGTATTTCTTAGGTATGAGTAATAATAATATTAAAATGAACATAAAATTTTATAAAAGTTCAAGAATAAGTCACAGCGGAGTCTTTCAATTGCGGCGGTGCGACTCGCGTAAAGCACACGTGCCAAGTCCCATTACTAAGAAAAGAGCGTACTTGGTCAAACGTATAAAACAAGGGCCATGACGGTTTGATATACATCCGAACTCACAACGGTATTTGGCAACAAGCTGCGTTTCAGGCAAAGGGTAGAGCGAGTAGATGTGCGGTAAATATTCTACGCAACTTAAGCCTGTACATATTCATATGTATGTATGTAGCCTGGCTACGACTGTACATGAAATGGACGCAGTTCTGCGTCGCATGTCAGGTTTTAGGAAAAGAAAAACCTGACAACGAAATGCTATTGAAGAAATAGGTAAAGGAGACATGATATACCAAAGTCAGACACATCTTTTCGTGAAATCACGCTATTCCATTATCTACAACACTTCTGTTGCTTCTGTGCATTTTAAATACTAACTTAAATGTCATTGCCTTGGGAAACCTTCTCTGAGCATTTTCTTCAATAATTCAATACACTATAATTTCAAAATATCTTATGGAGCGAAAATTCTCCACTCTCTTCTGTTCTCCTATCTTCAAACACCTAACAATAACATTCTATTGTTAACATTTTCAATTGCTTTAAGGTAAAAGTGCAAATAATATATTGTCTTTATAATTGAGAAGAATCTACTAAAAATATATATTGAAAACGTTCCTAATGTCCAATAAACGATTAAAAAAATTTAGAACGCCACATGAGAGGTATGATATAAGGAATTATTTTCATTACTGGTTAAAAATACTCTTTGCTATATGTTTACTTCTAAAGACTGAAAAAGCTGGCATATTTTCTACTTTCATTTTTACTGCTGGTTCAAAACAAACCTGAAGTTAAATTCAAATGTTCATGCTGCTAACAGTATCTTAAATTGTAGAATAAATCTCACCAAATAACATAGACTCATTAAAAGAATTAAGTTAATGCCGGTGCCTGATCGTCTTCTAAGAGGTTTCGTTTAGTTTGGGAATCTCGCCCAAAGTTACCAATTTCATTTACTATCTCGAAGCTATAACTAAATGTTCCCAGCTGGATATACGTGATTCCATCGTGTGGCTACATCACATGCATCAAAAGCAAAAGATACAATTATAAAGATAAATGTAAAATGTAAGACAGATATGAAAAAATAATTTCAAATTTTAATTTAGTCCATTTTCACTGCATTAAGTTTTGCAGTGGGGAAGGACTAGAAAGGAACAAAGGAACCATTCGTGCTAGTCCACCCTCCCACCCATCCCACCTCAGGGGAGGACATCCAATCCACAGTAATCTCGTGTGTGGGAAATTAACGTCTCCTACCCTAACCCTGCAGGAGACGGGACCTCCATCTATTCGTCCCTATCCGAGAAGACTAGAATATCTAATCAGTTCTTGATGTTATAGAGAGGTAGCAAATTCTTCTCAATTATTTTAAGACCCTGAGTGTTGGTCCGGCCGGGGCTCGAACCCTCGACCTCCCGCACAACAGTCCAGCGCTCTATCCATTGAGCTAACCGAGAGGCGGATCAAATAAAGGGTTACTGCACGTTGAAGAAGCCCTTAATGCCTTACTTCTTAACTGCTTTGATCAGAAACTTATAAAGATCACGTCTGTTCTTGAAGTAATAATTTCAATATATAAACAAAGTTGAAATCGTAAATTGGCCACCGTTAAGATTATAAAAGGTGACGTTTCGAGCGTTAGCCCTTCGTTCTTGAAGTAACCAGACAGCATTCGCTGACAGTATCTAATGAGCAGGCTATTGTTGTCAGTGTTATCATATATTTTCCTCGCAGTGATGTTAGATAACTGCACCCTACACGACATTATGATAGTAAAAGTGATCAAAACGATAATGAGGAGGACGAACTTAAAACGCGTGCATTTCATTACCAAATTAATGAGTGCTTCTTTAAGCGAGACAAAAACAGTGTCACGAACCGAAGCCTGACCGTTTCTAATTAACAATTAGATTTAATGTTTCCATATGTCTGCTACGTTGTAGATCCCAGGTGACATCAAAATGTGGTGAAAACAAAAAACGTTGCACACGAAATGCAACCGAGTATGTCACTGACGTTCTTACCACATCTTGACGTCTTCCGTGACTCGTTACAGATCAGACCCACGGTAACATGGAATCTACTTGTTTTATACAATAAAGAAGCAAGATGCTGTTAATGGTGGCGTCATCTATGCGTCAGTCCTCCATTTAAGTAAGAACAAATCACAGCACGTATATAATTAAGCTTATTATAAAACAGAGTGGATAATCTGATCTAGACAGGTACCAAATCACAAGGATTTTCATATTTCTTCATACATTTCTTCATTTTGTTTCCCGCCATTTTCTTCCTGAAACACCACATTGTAGTATTCGGGGTCCTCGGGTTTTGTCACTAGCGACTGATACTCATGATCAGCAGATACCTGAGACTGTTGGTTCGAGGGCCTGGGTTCGAGTTCCATATATGTACTTGGGTCTGAAGCGTGTAGATCAGTTGACTGTTGATCAGGTGAAGATTTTACGCCATCGAAGTCAACTTTTTCTTGATTCTGTGCCCTTTCAATAGGAACAGCTCGTCTTCGCTGCCATATGGACACACTATTCATAATGAGTAGCACAACCACAAGGCACGACAATGCTATGACACTAGCAAGAAGGATGGTTTGTGTACCTTGCCAAAAGAAAACAAACAACAAACTATGAAATACCACCAAAATAGCCCTAGTAAATTACAATTTCCTGATGTTCCACTAAAATTCTATGATTCGAGGCAACAATTTCTCTCTTTTAGCAAATTCATCCTAAGAGATATGACGCGCTTCTTACCTCGAAACGGGAACACAGTTTCAAATTATCTTGACTCATCCCTTAAGGTCTTAATAAACCGTTTCCTACAAATTTTGTAAAATCCTTCAAATATCTCGAAAATTTCGTCTAGTCAAAAACCATGTTTATGTCACCAAAAACCTAAAACCTGTATTCTTTGGAAAAGCACAGACATATTTTAGCCTTAAACCTCCTAAACACTGGCAGGTTTGTTTCGATTTAGTTACCACGTAACAGGCTAATTTTGATACACGGAAGGAAAGACCTATACTGCTCAGTAAAATAGATTTTCTAACTGAAGACAGAAAAATTAACTTCACACAATTAACTTTGGCGTCTGATATATCTTTATAATGACGCTTTTGATAGAAATGTGTCTAAACCTGTATGAAAAGCTTACAAAGACCAAGTCAGATTTAAGAGCGCTGAGCTTTTTAAACTTTTTGAAACGAATGATTTGGACTTCGTTCGATTTGTGAGCAAAGATATTTACCGCCACCATCTTGATTATCCTTAGGAGCAAACAGAGTAATTTTATACTCGGTGGATCCATAGCCGTTTGTAACGTGACACACATACTCCCCATAGTCTTGTGCATCCCATGGCGTGACAATGATACTATTATTCATCAGTTTGATGTTACCGCCTACTGGAACCTGGCCATCTTTCGTCCAAGAATAGTTGAATGGAGTATAACTGGTTGCATGACACGAGAGAGAACACAGAGTTTGCTTTTCACATAACACTGAAGAGGGAGAAACTTCTTTTAGAAGGCTGGGTGGCACTGTGAAAAAAAATAAAGTGTTATGAGGCCAAAATAAAGTCAGGCAAAATTTCAGTTAAAAACTCCCGTGAGGTAGATGATGTGTGTTTTGCTTGCACATTGGTTCTTTGCTCAGTTGTTGCTGTTATTTTTGTTTCTTCACCACGTAGAGCACTTGTTAAGATAGTTGATCCTTCAGTGGCCTGCTAGCAAGTAACTGGAGTCAGGTTGCAAATAGGTTGTGGACGATCTGGGTGCTGACACCATCTCCTCCACGGATGTACTTAAAACAAGTAAATAATCCTGCAAAAGTCACAAAATGTTACACGTACCAGCGACAATGAGTGTCGTACTGGTGTAACTCTCTCCAAACGTGTTTATAGCTTTGCATTCGTAAACGCCACTATCACCAGGAACAACATCTTTTATAACAAGTATTTTGCCGTTGTCCTTCAACTGAGCGCGAGGAATACTGCTAAATCCATCTTTAGTCCAGGTAACAGAAGCCTCAGGGTGTCCACTGACCTTACAATTCAATACTACCAGTTCGCCAACCGCTAGAATGGTTCTCTTTGGTAGATCTTTGATGACAGGTTTCCCTAAGTTTTAATAATCACGGATTAGTAATTTCATTACAAAACTCAGGACTCAGAACAGCATGAATACTTCTCTGCAGCTTCTCTATTCCTTACTAAAACCATATCATGAAAGCCCCTTAGTTGACGGTCAACTTAAATTTGATCACAAACAGAGACAGGCAACCAACACAGCCAACCCAGCAAGTCTTTCAACGATAAACTAATCACAGATTAGACTATATTACGTTAAAGTTTGCTTGCTAAGTGCATGAAGCCTCGGAATAACAATAAAAAAACTAAAATAAAATAAAAAAACAAGCAACCAAAAACAAAGCAAAACAAAGCAAGCAATAAAAACACAAATATAATTGTCTGAAAGAAAAAAGTACCTTTGGTGTTAATGTCTACGAAGTTACTAGAAACATACACCGTCTGCAACACAGAACCACAAAAAATTAATCATCTGTGTTTAACCTAGTGACGTGTTTGGGTGTGACAGGGTGACTACAATATCACTTCATATATAAATTCGTTAACACCATCGATTCTTAAGGCATTTGAAGGCCTAGCTTTCTCTCTGATCTCCTAGGCATGGATAGCCTGCTGCAGCCTGCTGTTACCTAAAAGCACCTTACTATTACCTAAAAGCTAGTAACACAAAGCGATTTACGGGGAACGTTACGGATTCATCTGAGATGCAGACCTAGAATAAATGCACGAGTAAATTTTGTTAGTCAGTTCTCACTTTTAGAAGAGAACATTCCTTTTGAATGATAGAAGTTTTCTTAAAATACCTGCGAGACAAAAGCCCTGAGGAACACTCTGTAGTTTCTTTTCAACTGCAGTGGCTTGTTGTAATAAAGCTGATCACCACTGCTTCTCTTGCTCCTATCTTTATCGCTGGATTGCGCTCCATCTCCAATAACAAATTCCTGATTTTTATCAAAATCATTTCCTCCAAATTGAAAAGCGATAAAAGAAGCAGGAACAGAAGATTTGTGCGCTTCCTCAAACGTCATCATGTCTTGTGTTGTAAATCTTCCCGGTGGTTTAACAGCTCCAGTATAGTTTGAGCTGTATGTTATGATGATAACTTGAAAAAACCTGCAACAAGATACGAGTAGTGTCAACAGTATCTTGCGGTGTCAATCGTTACTTGTCAGGTACCTGTACCCTACCTCATATTTTCTTTTTTATCAGCAGATGACAATGCACAGGATGTCTGATGATGATCACAGTACAAGAGAAAACGAAATATGAATTACAGCATATACATATAAATAAAGCCTAAGTTTGATCATTTCAAACAAATGCATGTCTCCTGAGCCACTTCTCCCTTTGCCAAATCCTTCTTCTGCCATTCGTTAGCCAGACAAAAGCCTACCCTTCTCCAAATAGCCCTAAAAACAAATGTAAAATTGCTTAATCAATCATATCTTGCATTTCCAGGAAAACGTGGAAGCGTGACTTTAACTGAAATTCCTCCTCCTTTTGCATTCACAGAAAAAGAAGGCGAAGATGGCATTTCTTTAGACCACACTACAGCTGGGGAGAAGGGAAAGAAGGCTCAGTTAAGTCAGGTAAATCTAACGAGATCCTTACTCTGTACGAGAACGCGTGAGGTTACAGGTGCATATTAAGCATACAACCAATGAGCTCATTAATCACTTGCCCACGGCTCGAAATCTACATAATTTTCCTTTGTAACTTTCCCATAAGTTGTGTCAGCCCTTCTGTTCAACCCCTCCCTGCAAATGGCCTAATTACAGCTGCCCATAGGCTTACTTACCCAGTGTCTGCACCATTACAGGTCCACTGTAGGGTCCAGGTCCCGCAGCAGTGTAGCCTCTAACAGACACTTCGTACTTGGCACAGAAAGAGATTCCAGTCACATGGACATAGGTTTTGGTCGTGTTTATGGTTGAATGATAGGCAGACCGACTCTCTTTACATTTTTCCAACACAACGAGGCTAACTTCATATCTTAAGATTTTACCATAGGCTACTTCTCTTGGAAGTCCAAGCCAAGTTACATCAATTTTTGAGGAGTTCACTGCAGAAGATATATGTACCTCTTCTGGTCCACGACTGGGCTCTGTTTGACACACACGAGAAACAGTTTTCATCATGTTAAATTATTGTTAGATGAAAAGCTGAATGGACGCACAAAAGAATGACAACAATAGTCTCAAATCATTACTTATGTATACACCTAGTAATACATATTTAAAGGTCACGGTTTAATAAGAAAAACCAAAGAAAAACAAAACAAAAAAACAACAACAACAACAAAAAAGAAAAAAAGAAAGGAAAGCAGCAAATATAAACAGGTTTCTATGCCTTGCTTGAAACATAGATTCTTACATTTATGATAAAAGTAGAGTTGATCAGTAATTCATACTTTACAACTTTTAAACATGTATCACAGATTTGATGGTTTAAACTCACTTTGAGAGTTTTCTGTAGTAAAAGATACTCTTTTTCATGGTGAGCAGATCATATCAAACAGACAAAACAAGCAATTAAAAATCGAATCATTTTTTAAACATGAACAAGGATCACCCCGTCAAAGTCACTACAAAATGTTGCAATGCATGTAAATGTGTTTAAAAGTATTCCAATTCGCACAGCGTTTAATGTAGAGAACCCACCATATTCTTTGCTGGTTACAGTTATCGTCTCATTCGGTCCCGGTTTAAAAGTCACAGCTCTGATATGAAATTGATAAGTCACTCCACCTAACACATCAATTGTGTGACTCAATGCATATTTGTCTATACCAGATATCTCTCTTGGTGCAACTCCACCGTGACTATAAAACAAAGTGTAACCCCTTATAACTCCATTTGGTTCTGTGGGCTTATGCCAGGACAAGGTTATTCGAGGACCATGCAAATTGCTGGGTGGAACATCAACAAAAGACAAAGACATAGGTGCACTAGGAGCTGGAAGAGTAAACATAATGTGATTTTCACTTAAAGAATAATACAAAAGCTCATTACTGGCATGTGTATTATTAACAATTGCCCTGAGCAAGGCGCAGTATGTTGAAAAAACTGTAATAATAGCATAAACTTTCCCCCCTCATTTGGGTGTCAAATGAACTGGTTCTTCGTTACGGATACTCTGAACATTAAATAAATACAGCTTTATCTGAGCTACTAAACATCTTAAGGTATGAAAAGAAACTACTAAGATTTGATTACTCACAACCCATGACAAAGGAGGAGATCTTATAAGTAACAGAAGAAAACGAAACTTATTGAAGAGTCATAGTGAAGTATTTGAACCTGGAGTCCACATTTCAAAGACAGCACCCTAAATCAGTAACATCACCTTTATTTCAGCAATTACGATGGAACAGTTTATCAAAATGTTGGCTAAGCTAAGATTAATACAAAATACTGCTGCACGCATTGTTAAGTTAACTAAGTGGTTTGACCATACTACTCCTATCATGTTTAAACTTCACTGCCTACCATTAAACCTTCGCATACGTTTTAAAATATTGCTTTTAGTGCAAAAGTGCCTTGATGGCTTGGCACCAACTTATCTATCTCAACTTCTACACTACCATAATAATCCACGTTTACTTCGATCTAGTTCTCAGAATCTTTTAGCTGTGCTTTTTAATCTTTAGACGTACGGTGATAGAGCTTTTTTGTAGTTGCTCCTAGACTATGGAATCAATTTCCTCTTGAACCCAGGAGTGTTACCTCTGTTGACTAGTTCAAGACGCAGTTGAAGACATACTTATTTGAATTGGCTTATGATGTCTAGTTTTTGGTAGTGTAGTTTAGTTAATTTCATTATAATAGCTATTAGCTTTTAAATTTTATGGTTTAATCATTGTTGTACAGCGCTTTGAGCAATTAGTGGACACAGCGCTCTACAAGTATTTTTAATTATTATTGTTATTATTGTTAAGCGCTTCTGATTCTCACCATCTTGCATTGTTGTCCTGAAAACAGTAGAACTGTTTGGTCCATCACCAGCAGAAGTGAAGGCCAACACTTGAAATTCATACTCAGTGTATTTCTCAAGGTTGGTTACTCTCATTGATGTGTTTCCATAGTCAATGGTCAAGGATGTCACTGAGCCCGAGTGTTTCTTTTTATAGAACAGTTTAACACCTTTAATGATTCCATGTCTGGAGCCTTCTGGTGGTAGCTGCCAGGAGGCTGTGACACTGGTTGAAGAATTCACAGTGATTATTAAGTGAGAGGGTGGTTGTGAAGGAGCTGCAATGAAGCAATCGTGATAAGTATTGCAGAATGAGCATAATTTCCCCTAATATTTGGACATTATAAACAGTGCAGCTAAATCGCAGCTTTCACGAACGACTTTCCTTCCAGACAGATACTAAGGTATTTCTGATAATGCAGCACATTTAGACTTTCAGATGTCTGAGTTGTAAATGTAATAAAATATTATGCATGCCTCATTAGGTACATTTACATGGTGTTTCATCCTTTCATATCGATTGTTCAATGATGCTGTTACAGCTTATGTCATTTCTGCCACTCTTTCAGGTGGTAAGACCAAAACTACAGTAAACCGACATCATTTCACACAGACAAAGACATTGGTTTTTTTAATTCTATAACTGTACCTAATTTAAAACCATTTCTCTCTTTTTAAATTTACATTTTTAAGTTACAATGAACAGCTCATAAATGCAGGATAATCCTATTTTCTTTGATTGAAAAATGGCCTCTCCTCCCCGTGGTAAATTGCATGTAAAGGGTCGATTAGGTTGATATGTTACTTATTAAATGAATCGAATATTATGTATGAGTAGTACTTTAAGCAACGAGGTACTGCAAAAGATTGGACCTTTTATTAAAATCTATCAGCAAGATATAAAAATACCACAATGCATGATTTGACTGATTGAGAACATTTTGAAAATCTAGGGTAATCAATTAATTCTCCACTATCTAGTTGTTTACTCTTCTCATTACGTCTTTGGTTACCTAAAGTCAGTGAATTTGTCTGGACACCCACGATGAACATGCAAAAATTTACAAAATGTGATTAACAGATTTTCACAGTCGTTGATCTGTCACATACCATCTTCCATTGTTCTTTCTGCCTCAAAAGAGCTTTTTGGTCCATCACCAAAAGAAGAGAAGGCTAACACTTGAAATTCATATTCAGTGTATCTCTCAAGCCCAGACACATCGCTACTAAATTTTGTTGCATTTTTAATTACGGATGTTTTTGCTGCATCACCAGACCCTCTCTTTCTGTAGAAGAGTTTAAACCCTTCGATTTTTCCATGTCTAGCAAATACTGGTGGTAACTGCCAGGAAGCAATAATACTGGTAGGAGAACTTGCCGTCAACTTGAAGGCAGTAGGAGGTTTTGAAGGAACTGAAACAAACATGAAGAGGTTACGCATGCTTCCATTTTTAGTTGATGATTGATGTGTTATTTAGAAGGAATATTTGGTTAACCAATATGGTAAACTAAAGAGGAATTACAAATACAAAGTAGTGTAGAGGATTACTAGATATGTTGACTGTACTTACATACTAGACCTATAGTCTTCCTATATTAAGTGTGAAGATGTAATTCATGAGATTAAGAACTTTTTTGACATGGCAACCTACAAAGTTCAAGAATCTGCAACGCTACAGGATTTTACCGCCATCTCTGGCATGATTTTTTTTTTAACTGCCAGTAATCTTCTATGTGCACAACCTGGCCTGGCTTTGCTATTGATGGTTTGGCAGAAGCTTATCTGGAAAAATGCCTAGAAACATAATCAAGGGTACTTTTAAACTGAAATACATGAACATTCATGAAATCTCGTAAGCATCAGTATTATCGATCCACAACCAATACTTGATATCTAAATACATAATTTCTATTAAGGATTGATTTGTGCAACAAATATAGTCCCCAATGGATAGTACACCCTTGAACTCATATAGATTAAGCAAATCTATCGAACCTTTCTGCCACCAAAACTTTTTCATACGTGAAATGGAAAAACGCCAGAATAAATAATCTGTACCCTAAATCAATTCGGAAACTTCTCTGCCATTCATATTTGTTAAAAACCATAATCATCGAAAACTACAACAAGAACAAACTTTACTTTTCTCACTCTTAAAAAAAAAGTTACATATACGCTCTACTTTCACTAATTTAGGAAAATGAATATTGTATCGTTCGTTCCTATATTTGGATAAATTCTTTAGCTATCAGATAATCTGTATCATTGACTAGCGCACCCTCGACAGCCCTCACGTGACTATCCCTAGATATGATTGCATATAGTTAAGCTCACGTTATTTTAATGAAGCAGTTGTGTTGAGCACTTGGTCTGATTCATGCATTACTCTATAGTAGTATATCGAGCCCTAACACAATCCAAGTACTTGCAGGATCCTAGGATAGTGGTTGTGATATTTTAGGCTCAACCAAGAATAAAAGGTTTTGCATATCCGATTCCCATTCAACCAAGTCTCACCACATGGAAATATTTGTGAAAATCGAACTCGCATTTAGCTCAATAAAACTAGCCAATCTTGCCTACCTTTAATCATTGGTTACTGTGACTTAATTTTAAGACAAATATAACAGCAAACAAATACCTTTAGTTAGAAGTATTCCATAAACTTCCACTCTCAGAACTTTCCATTGTCTTTTCTTTGTTGGTTGAAAGCGGATAAACTTTGCACTTACAAATTCCTGTAGACTGTTTTTCACAATACCGTTTCTATTTGAATTTCCGGAAAAGAGCTGCAGTTTGTAGTGTAAAAAAATTAAATTACTATTGAGTATTAGAAATTTCTCAATCAACATACTGTATCCTTAACTACGGAAGTATCAGCCAATGAATCATGATGACTAGAAGTATGAGCCATTGAAGTTGGAATGAGAACATGTTTCTGACGTCCAAAAAAAAACACGATCAAAAGAAATACTAAATTGTGCATCAAAATGGGTGACTGTGCCTTATAAGTTGAAGTATCACACTTAACCTTTGGGCAAGTCACTTGTTATATATTACGGTACAAGAGGCACTCAAAGGTAAAATCAGTATCCCTGTGTGGTGCGCTGTTGGTGATATTCCCTGTCAAATATATCATTCATTGTTTTGAAAACAAGAAAATCACATTGTTTACTTAGGGTTGTAATTATAACTAATAAGTCCAGTTGACTTGGACTTATTAACAACTACACGATCATTTTCATAGCTAACTGTCATTTGCATCTTTGCACCATGCACACAAAATTTTGTTTCCCCTTGAGGGAACAGTGTAGACTCAAATAGATCAGTAACAGTTTGAAGTTCACTTGAAAGAGAATTGGCACTGAATATTGAAAAATTGATGTATAAAAGAAATAACCTTCACGCACACAAACCTTTTCAACGCCGGTTTCATTATAGGCGAAAAACTTTTCTCCATCCAATGAGAAATGAATCTTGTACTCGGTTGTCCATTCATTGGATCCCTTACTTCCTTGAGTAGCTATAGCGCAGATAAAATGCTCATACAGAAGGTCTATTTGTAAGTAGTCTTTAGGATCATCTCTTTGTTTGGGTCCCCAACCCCTGGTATTTGCATTCAGGCGACCACGAAAAGGTTTATATCTATCATCATAAAACGATGTGGCTGTGAAGCTGCTGTCTGGAACTGTACCACCACTTGCAAGACCAATGGCCTCCACGTTACATGCTGCAAGATACAATTTAAAACCAGCTTTCGCATTTGTTGGTGGATCGTGTGAAATACATTTTACATGCAAATATAATCAACACGAAAAGCACAAGTAAGTTTATGATTTACAAACAGATCCCTGGCAATGCGGTTTGTATTTGGTGATCAATATGAAACGTGACAAGAAAGAGTGGCTGTTTGGAAGCAAAAAAAATATTGAATCACACAACTTGTTTTGTTATATCAAGTCTTTAGTCTTTATTTATTTTGCACTATTTACAAATAATTATTTCTACACTAAAGTACATTAAAAAGGAGAGACATAGGCAAAGTAAATTACACAACTAGTGAAAAGCAAAATGTGCGCAGTGACCAAAGTAGCTTGAACTTTCGAGTTGGCCACTGCCACAGACAATTAAATTGGCATGAACATGTACATTAGAGGCATTTACATAACAGTAAAAAACAAAAGCAAACTACACTCAGGAAACAGTCCAGTCTGCTCAATATGCTTTTTGTTAGGATAGTAAACTTTTCTTGAGAATTCCTATGCTCAGTGTCATGTACCCTCTTTAAGTTATATGCGATGGTTGAGCTCTGCTGATGAGAAATGCACTAATTAAAAAGTTGGTGTGTGAAGCTGGCACAGCTTGCACTGCACAAACCACATAACAAATAAACAATGCTTAGTTGGTTGATTAACGAGGACCTTTTGGTCAAATCTTAACATAATCTTCAAAATTCAGACAGCAGGTATCGACTTCTTTTCAGGATTAACAGAGTATCTCAGACTGCACCACAATGCAGGTCATATGTAACAGAACGCGGCAGTCAAGCGAGTAGGAAAGGAGAGGATTTAAGGATTTCCAAAATAATATATCATAAATGCAAATCAACAGCAACACAGCACGCAAATTACACAGAAAAGAAACCAAATAGAGTAGTAGGCCGTAAATAGTGTAAAATGAACGGGAACAACTAACAGATGTTACCTTGCAAAGAGCGAGTTCTCTAGCTCTTTATCCCTCTTTAAGTCTAACTTTACTGGACAGTGGCACAGACTCAACTAAACTACACCTGAAGTTGACTTTTACTTAAGAGTGAAACCATGATCGAGGGCGCCGTGAAACCACATATGAGGGCTCCGTGATACTACATTCGAGGGCTCTGTGAAACTACATTCAAGCTAACAGGTGCAACTGTAAAGACATTCCTAAAAATCATAACCTTGCTAATCATTCCGGAAAATTCCTAATAACGAAACGAAATAATAAAAAAAACTTTAGATGTAAAAATTACATACTTAGTAACTGTCACGCGTAGATCATAAGAATCACAAAAAGTTAAGTTCCCTACTCACTTTGCTTTTGTTTCACTCCAAATGCTTCAGTTCTCATACAAACCCCACCCTGGTGAGTTTGTGGCAAGAATCGCAGATATCTTGTTAACATTCCGTAAACAAGTTGCTTAACATTTGAGTTCCTGTCATCATTTCCTTCAAATACCTAGAAAGATGCAAATAACCAATTGTCATTACAATATTCTTTGTTCATGTTGATGGGCCTTGAATAATCTTTGAGTTCTTAATACATGACCGGTAAAATGTGCTCCAAATATCTGGAAAGTGTCAAAATCTCAAGATAAGGAATTAAACAGAATATATAATATGAGATTACTTAAAACTAGATAGAGAAAAAAAATATAATCAGATAAAACAAAATTGTTCCTTTCAAGTTAATCCGAAGGCTGCTCCAGTCTTTGCCACCTCTGTAGGCGAAAGTTTGTTGCCTCAATAGGCCTTTTGCAGTTAGAGATCACGTGTTTAGATACCGCATAGCAACGCCATACTGGGGAGCAAGCACTCCAGTGATCTCAGACAAAATAGAGATCACAGAGGTCTGCATTCAAACAAAGAATACAGCGGATAACACGTTAAAGGGCATCCCAATTCGAGAAATCGTGTAAGTTTTAATCAACAGCTTCCTTGGAGTGTATCAGCGAAAAACGAATTTTGGTGTGATTTTGCTGCTGATACACTCCGGGGAAGCTGTTGATTACTTCTTACTGGATTTCTCGAATTGGGATACCTTTTGACCTGTTATCCGCTGTATTCTTTGTTTGAATGCAGATCTCTGTGACCTCTATACTGTGTGAGATCACTGGAATGCTTGCTTTCCTGTATGGCGTTGCTATGCGGTATCTAAGCACGTGATCTCTAGTTGCAAAAGGCCTATTATTTCATTTCAAATACTTCTTTTCTTAAAAAGAGGAATACAAAGATTGTTGGATCTTCTTGTATTAAAAGAATGAACAGCTTGATTACGAATTCAAAATGGAAATTAAAATCAATTTTGGCAATTACATTAGTATAGTGGTGTAAAAGTTGTCTTATTGAGAAGGGCTTGTTTCAGTTGATGAGCTTTGAGGTGAGTAACCAAACAAAACCACGGTAGTTTTTTTTTTACTGGTCTGTAGTTGTGACTTAAGGGTGTCATTGTCTTTATCCTTCCTACTACATGTATTTATAACATGACCAAAGTAAAGCGCGCGCTCTGATTGGTCAATTTAGCGTCCCCCATTTGTGTACGCTGCTGACGTGAGCAAATGCAAAGACTATTTTTTCCGCGCGCGCTTGTTTTTTCTGGTCACGTAAGATTTGTTAAATAAAAGGGAACCCTTTAGCTACAATGTATCGATGTTATGTTATAAAACATATGGTAAACACCACAGCGTACACTATTGAGTTATGGATGCACTTGGGAGGTTTGCTAAGCACTCAAGAAGCTAGAGTCGCTCTCGGCTATCACCTCGAGCGACTCTTACGCTTCTTTCGTGCTTAGCAACCTCCCGCGTGCATCCATAACTCAATAGTGTACGCTGTGGTGTTTACCATTTGTTAAGTAGCAATTAAGGGAGTAAAAGGTATTGTGTAAGGCTACTCTGACTTGTAATGGCAGCAGTTTTCTCTTTCTCATGATGAGGCCTATCCTTTTATTTATTATCATGCTGGTAGCCTTGACATGATCTGCCCACGACAGACTGGTTATGTGTTACGCAAGTACTTTTTATTTATCGTGTACTTTCAAAGACGACAAAATTAACAATACGATATGTTAAGACATTTCTGGAGAAGCCTCCTGACGCTGTTTCCAAATCATCATTGATGTGATATTAAAGGTCAATAAGGTTTTAGGATAAGTTTAATCACAGTATCGTCAATAAAAAAATATCACTTGGTGGTCGACAGCCTGATAGATCACTTGCATGAATAAAAAAGGGTAGTGGTCTCAGGATATTGCCTGAGGTCACCCCACTGGGTACTTTTAATTAGTATAGCAGCAGACTGAGCATCTTAAACGGACGTCATGTGTGACCTGTTTGCGAGGTAAAAAAGGGTAGTGGTTTCAGGATACTGCCTGAGGTTACCCCCACTGGGTACTTTTAATTAGTATAGCAGCAGACTGAGAATCTTAAACGGATGTCATGTGTGACCTGTTTGCGAGGTAAAAAAGGTAGTGGTTTCAGGATACTGCCTGAGGTTACCCCACGAGGCACTTTTAATTAGTATAGCAGTAGACTGAGCATCTTAGACGGATGTCATGTGTGACCTGTTTGCGAGTTAGAAAAAGGGTAGTGGTTTCAGGATACTGCCTGAGGTTACCCCCACCAGGCACTTTTAATTAGTATAGCAGCAGACTGAGCATCTTAGACGGATGTCATGTGTGACCTGTTTGTGAGGTAAGATCTAAACCACTGGGTGGTAGAGGTGGTAAGGTGGTGGATGGCAGCAATATCTCTGTCAGTAATTTAAAGGTGCTGTCTCAGAAGGCTCGATGAATATACCTACGAACACTCCCTCAACACAAAGCAATGGCAAAAGGGAGGAAATGTTATCACAGCTCTAAAATAATGGAAAGAGTACTTTCGATTGACTAAACAGAGGATTGTTTAAATTTTTCTAGTGACATGCAAGGTGTTCCTTTACAATGCCTATGATGTTACTCAACATAATCTTTATATACTGCAAATGCTTGTTTACTCATCTTCTGAGTATTCATACACTTTTCTTCTGTGACACATGTTATTTACCTACCAAAAACAACGTGGAAATAACCCGTCTATCGATCTGCTAATTAATCTCAACTTCCCAGAGATGAAACAATTGTACGTGGTCTTGTTTCTCTAGCAATTTCTGTTTGTTGGCATCCGTTTGATTATTTGTATCACTTATTTAAGCTCGGTACAGGGTTTTCTGCAGAAAGGTCAACTTTTCACCTCCCTTCAGGTCAGTACCTTCACATTTGTATGATGTCCATAGGAAATGCAGCCTTAATGTCAGATCTTTGAGTAAAAATATTTTAATACAGAACATATTTTATACCTTGACCAGTCCACCTTCTTTGTAGTCTGTCCAAGTTGTCCCATCTGTAGATAATTGTAGTGTGTAGCTCCTCACCCACTGATCTGCTCGAGAATTCCCTTGAGTAGACACAGCACAGATGATATGAAATGTCTGTAGATCAATCTGTAGGTATGGATTAGTGTCCCTTGTTCCTGCACACCATGATGATCCTGATGAGTAGTTCAGTCGACCATTCTTGGCAGGTGTATTGGCACCTAATTCAGAGGTAGCAGTTATTCTATTATCTGGAACTCCGCCATTTTCCATTCCAAGGTAGAACTCAACACAGCCTCCTATCCATTGAAAAAGCGTTAAAAACATCAAACATGACGAGCCAACATTATCATTCATGTACACTGTACTCATGGGTGGTGTAACAGGGTAAAGTGTGAACAACGGCATTCAGGAAATTCATCGCAGCAACCTATCTAAAAC
>NC_142529.1:5265000-5380000 GCF_964205215.1 Stylophora pistillata | reverse complement strand
CCTCTGCCAGCAGGGTAGCCTGGAACAGCTTACCGCTATCGATGCGGAAAATAGCGTCGCTAAATTATTTTAGGAACTCTCTTTAGAAAAAATTTTTTGAAGAACAGCAGCTTTTAAATAATTTTATTCTGTGATTTACTTATACTTTTGTACTATTAATTGATTTCATCTCTTGTCTCTTGTATTTTATTCGTTATATTATATCAGTTATGCCATAGATTTTAACATCCGTATTGTCCATAGTTTTAAAGGGCCACGGGTTTTTTAGTATTTTTTACTATTTTAGTGCTACCCTCTTTAATTAAAGTCTTTACTTACTTACATATTTACTTACTTACTTACTAAGCAAAGAAGAGATGCAATTGCACTATACGCTGTACCACTCACTCCGCCTAGATTTGAATGAAAGTTACTGGCTATGATGGATTTTATATGTGTCATTAAGCTCACCTAAATTAATGAATGGAAAGTTTGTGAAGTGCATTTGTTATGCAAAAACTTCAAAACACTGAAACCACGTCAATAGAATTGATTGATCAGCTTTTTAGGTTGGAGAAAAAAAATTTGCACGATTTCAGTTCCAAGGAGTAAATCGTTAAAACCATTTGAGGCTTTTGGTTGCTTTCAATATTTTTCCTTAATTTAACTAAAACATAGATTAATAACTGACGAAAATTTGCCAATATCCAAGACATCAAGGGCGACTGTTTATGTAGGTGATCAATTGCAGGTGAACATAAATCCCTCACATGCACTTTATTTGTGGTCGTTTCGGTTTGTCTCCTTTTTTCCAGAGCGATTGCTCCCAATCTAACCAGGAAATCCATTAACTTTTTACAAAATAATCAATCTATTTGAGGGAGGGATAACCCTTGAATTAAGGGAAGATAGTTTTTCAACTTGTATATGTTAACAAATATTTCAAGCCGTTTGACCCATATTGCCCACATGACATAGCTCAGAAAACTTTTTATCACTAAAGACCCACACAGATTACTGTAAAATATGAAAATGGATGAGTTTTAAATTGTACAATTAAGTCTTAAAGTTCTAACACTCGATCCTTCCTCATTTATCGACCAGCTCACTGGCTTTTTCACTGTTGCTGTTGCCAACCTAAATGAAAAAGAATTACACACATTTTTTTAATTCTTACCGTCTTTCATGGTTCTCGCCACCTCAACAGAACTTTTTGGTCCATCGCCAACTGAAGTGAAGGCTAAAACTTGAAATTCATATTCTGTGTTTTTGTCAAGTCCAGTGACATCTTTACCCAATGCCGTTCCATTGTTAAAAGTTAAGGTGGTTGCTGGTCCTACAGAGCCGCTCTTTTGGTAGAACAATTTAAATCCTCTAATCATTCCATTTCTGGAGTCTTCTGTTAGTAACTGCCAGGTTGCTGTGACAGTTGTCGAAGTAGCTGCAGTTACAGTGAAGCTACTGGGGGCTTTTGATGGAACTGCAATTGAAAAAAAAAAAAAAAACAGAAAAGAACAGTAAAACGTAATGTATACAACTAACTGATCCTATTCATTATACAATCATAATGTTCCAAGTAAAATACTATTCAGTTTGGTCATTGAAAGGACAACCAATGCCCTGGTCAGTAGAAGACATGATCATCCCCTGACCCCTGTATTTCCCAGTCAACAGCACTAATTTGCACTCTATGATTTGTACATATACGGCCTTCACAGCCATCAGCGGGCCTGTAGCCTTCCATGATCTTCGGACACAAAGAACCAGCCATCATCATCATATCTTAAGGAAGTTAGTCAATGGTCCTGACGAATATATGCCTACGTATAATGTACAGCACAAAAACTCAAAATAGGATTTTTTGGCATCAATGCTTAAATGCTTGTCAGCCATGCAATGAAAGATTCAAACGTGCGTGACCTCTGACGTAAGTGGGTTACTCTTGATTTTAAATTTTATCTTCATATGACTCCTTTGATTACACTTTTAAGTTCTCGTTTTTCAATAACATATCAATGTTGGCCTTTGTTGCGGCAAGTTCTTGTTCTAAATCATCGCTTATTTCACTCGGCCCGTTCACGTCAATAGGAGGAAATATCTGTGAGTCGTTAGTCCTTTTTTCGTTTTCATTTTGCTTGACTATTTTCTTAGATCTATTACAACTATAGCCGTAATTTTTCCTTTTAGTCGAACCATCATCTTCATCATTTTCATCATGACCTTCTACATAATCGGATACGTTTAATTTACTCCTTGGTTGAGAACGAGGTATAAATTTCTCTTTAAAATCATCTCTTGGCTGGAGTCTACATGCAATGGCAAATTAAAGACCTAACAAGTCTACAATAATGTAGATGGAGGAAAATTTCAATGATCTCTTATTGACAGGTTCTTCATAAAAGTCATCTGATTTTTCTTCTTTCACTTTGATCTATCACATACCATCTTCCTTTGTTCGCTCCACCTCACTGGGGCTCTTTGGTCCATTACCAACTGATGTAGACGCCAAAACTTGAAATTCATACTCTGTGTATTTTTTAAGCCCAGTGACATTTCTTCTCAATGTTGATCCACTATTGATAAGCAAGGTGGTCACTGACCCTGCTGAAGCTCTCTCTTTAAAAAACAATTTAAACCCTGTTATTATTCCATTTCTTGAAGCTAATGGTGGTAATTGCCAGGAAGCTGTAATAGTTGTAGAAGTGACAGCAGCTACAGTCAAGCTGCTTGGAGCTTGAGAAGGAACTGCAATTGAAAAACATAATAACTAGAATGTACCTGGTACTTTTCAACGGTCTATTGTGAGTAACATATCACTACCTAAGTCACCAGTGTCTCCTTATGGCTGCTGAAAGTTAAAGATAATGATGCCCAGAAGAAGACATGACCATGACCTGTATTTTCCAGTCACTGAAAGCCCTAATTCCCAGTCTAACGCTAGTATCTGTACTACATCTTAGTCATAAAATGGTCCAGAGGAATTCCTATTGCATATTATATAACAACTCAGAATAGGATTCGTAGGAATCCACACTTGCGCTTTTTAAATAATCAATGGAATTGATGCCTAGAAAGTTTAAAATGTATAAATGGAAAAGGTCAGTTAACTTTTACAGGTTTTTAAAACAAGCCATCAATTCTCCTCCTTCATCTTGATCTAAATATCACATACCATCTTCCTTTGTTCTCTCTACCTCAACAGGGCTCTTTGCTCCATCACCATCAGATGTAAAAGCCAACACTTGAAATTCATATTCTGTGTACTTATCAAGCCCTGTAACACTTCTACTCAATGTTGGTCCATTTCTTATAGTCAAGGTTATTGCTGACCCACCAGAACCTCTCTTTTTGTACAAAAGTTTAAACCCTGTAATGGTTCTTCCATGCCTGGAAAAGACTGGTGGTAACCGCCAGGAAGTTGTAATGCTGGTAGAAGTGCTTGCAGTCAGCTCGAAGGCAGAAGGAGGTTCTGATGGAACTGAAATACATGTAAACATCAACAGTTGCATGTTTTAATTTTTAGTTGATCATTGATAAGAGATCAATGTAAATCAAACATGGTTGTGAACTTAGAATGCATTAGATATTCCCCAGAGCAGTGTGGAGGAACATCGATCATGAGTATGGACTGTACATGCATTAGATACATGTATACTATATTTTTAAATACATGTTTTTTTAGAAGATGCCCTACAAAATATAGGAGACATACAATTATGTTGCAATAGCAACCTACTTGGTTCCAGAATTTACAATGTACAATCATGATACAATCAGATTATATGCTGCATCGTATCAAGTATGAATAGCAATATCTGAGCAAAACTTCACTTCATTTAGCAAAAAGGAGAACCTACACGATCTTAGCAGAGTAGAAGATATTTAAGGTTCAAAAGAATTTAAAGGTGATGATGGAGAATATTCAACTCACCTGATTGCCTTAGTTTGTAAAACTACCCAACCGTGCCTTCCACAAAGACTTTGTTATGGAAAATACATTTTTGTCTAACAAAGAGGCAAACACAAGTAGAGCAAATAAATACCTTTAGTTAGAAGTACTCCATAAACTTCCACTCTCAGAACCTTCCAAATGTTATATGCTATTGGCTGAAAGCGGATAAACCTTGCACTTGCAAATTCCTGAAGACTGTTTTTTATGATGCCACTTTGATTGGAGTTTCCAGGAAAGACCTATTTTGTGGTGCAAAATTTTAAATAATTTTATCATTATATTACTGCTATATTGTATCATTAACCAGCGGTTTCATTAAGGTTTGGGGCTTGAGGCATACAAATTTGGCACCCAGGCATACTTAATGTGTGTTTAAGGGTGTTAAGTTCCTTGAGGGGGTCTGGGGGCACGCTCCCCTGAACATTTTGAGACTTGAAACTCACAGAAATACATTTTCCTGCATTCTGGAGCAGAACATGCTTTAGATGCAAAAGAGGATGTACATCATGTCTTTCCATGATAGCCTTGATTTGACACATTAATCAACACGTAAATTAGTTTTCTAAAGCAAATCCAAAATCTTCCACATTTTGAATTTCTAACAGAGGGGAAGATTGTTGTTACTTTACAGTCACCACCACCTGATGAAAATCTTCAATTTGTAGCATCGATGGATCCAATAAATGTATACAGCTGTTCTTAACTGTTCTTTTCAGTTATAACAAAAGGTTGATAAGCATATAGCAAGCAGGCTAATATACATATTTGATCATTCTATTCTGCGAACTGGAGAGTGGCACTGATTGCACCATTTGCATATGCATAGCTCCTTCAAACCACATTTGTCCTTTTTATTCCAAATGTACTTACAGCAGGGAATGCTTCACCAACTCAATTGCAAGGGTACATAACATAACATAACATAACATACACTTTATTAAAGTCTCAAGGTATTTAGCTAGAGAAGCTAATTGGGGACACTGCTATATATAACATATAAAATACCAATCATGTACAAATTAAAATATATGCTGATATGAATAGGTAGTAAGAATTAAAATATAATTAAGAATTAATTGAATCAAGAATCAAGTATGTTATGTACATATATGACCAATTAAGTTAAGAAATTAAACTAAACTAAAAATGTAGCAGTAATAATATTGCTATGTTATACAAGCGTGACAGCTGCAGGTTCCATCCAGCACATCTCAAACTTTAATGCCCCAAACTGCTCCCTGGTGAAAATCCTGTCCAGGATCCTGTAGGATCCTGTAGGATCATGTAGGATCCTAAAGGATCTTGAATAGGAACAGGATCCTAACTAGGATCTTGAATAGGAACAGGATCCTAACTAGGATCCTGTATAGGATTTAAATCCTGACTAGGATCCTAGAAGGATAACAAATCCTGAATAGGATCCTAAGTAGGATCTTAGAGATAAATAGGATCCTATGTACGATCACTGCCCTGATCAGGATCCTGGGCAAGAATAATATCCTGGATGTATAGAGGATCCTATGTAGGATGATTATCCTGATCAGGATCCTGGGCAAGAAAAGGATCCTGGATTTTATCTAGGATCCTATGTAGAATCACTATATCCTGATCAGGATCCTGGACAAGAATAGCTGGATTCTGGATATATATAGGATCCTATTTAGGATCACTATCCTGATCAAGATCCTGGTCAAGTTCCTGGATATACATAGGATCCTACGTAAGATCACTATCCTGATCAGGATCCTGGTCAAGAATAGGATCCTGGATATATATAGGATCCTACGTAGGATCACTATCCTGATCAGGATCCTGAGCAAGAATAGGATCTTGGATAATTATATACTAATACGATCCCATGTAGGAAGACTATCCTGATCAGGGGGTGGGCTCTGTCAGTCTCGGGAGACTATGGAGTTGCACTCTGGGTGGTGATTCAGATGCAGTGTTGGGATTGGGTGTGATTGACAAGTATTGTACAGTTATAAATCTGCAAACAAAGCAAAACTTTTAGACTTTGCACTTAACAACGACATGAACCATTGTCTTTAAAACTGTTGACAGTGCTTTTCTTTTTAAAACCGTCACAAAGAGGTAATGTTTACCTATCAAGTAATGTAAGGTGAGCACTTTGCTTTGATCGTCAGTTGATTTAAAACTCAAAGAATCTTTTATATAAATAAGATCAAACCTGAACTTAACAAACAATTACAGCATTATAACACTTTCCTAGCATTTTAGTCTACACCTTTGATGTTTGATGTCACGTTGTAATTAGTGCCTGCTTTTGTATTACATATTGTAAATAATTTATTCATCTGCTGTATGCTATCTAATTGTTCATACTCAGTTACTCATCGACTGAAGATGGCATATGCATGCCAAAACATGTCTTTCAAAAAAGTCGTATATTTCTTTACAATGTCTACCATACTTGCTATTACTTATGGAATTATTGTTTTAACCGAATTTAAAAAAGGTGAAGTCTTAAGATTATAACCTTGAAGAAGATCAATTATTAATCCTGACTTCATACACAACGCCAAAATGGCCTCCACCGCCTTGGATGATTTGCTAGATGTAGTGGAATTCCATGCTGACAAAGATGATTTAAGACAGGTCAAGAATGACACGAAAGATTACAGAGCAGGACTAAAGAAAATAGATGAAGAAGAAAATGAAGAAGAAAAATTATGAGCGCACGTCATGGAAGCTTTTTTTGGCATTTGTAAGATATTATTACAAGAAATCTTTGAAGCCTAATCTGTGTGATTGTGCTGATTGTAGAAAATGGAAGGAGAAATTACAAAAATCTGACAACAGGAACATTAAAGACTAAAGTCACAGCAGATAAATTTTTAAGTAAAGTTTTTGTTTGTTTTTTTATTAACCTTAATTGTAATTTATATTATTTGCTGTGTATTCTCGTGGAGTAGATTTGTTATAAATAAAGTTCCTATTTTTAATTATATTTGGCATTTTTCGTGACTATTACACCACGTTTGTATACAAATGCACATTCGCAAAGTTTAATCAACACTACTAAGCATGTCTTGTGTAACCACTAAAACTCTCCCACATGGATTGCATTTACACTACCGTTTCATATATAAATTCCACTGACTCAGTACTCTAATAAGATCTATATGCACAGTGATTAAACAACTTGAAAAGTAAATTAAATTATAAATATGTAAGTGAATGAACTCTAACCTTAAAACAAGTAAATAAAGTAATCCTAAAGATATAACCCTGAATGAACAACAAATTAATCCTTACCATGAAACTGCCTCAGACATCTGTGTGGTAATAAACCAATTTTATTTTACCCAAACCTTTGACTCCCGTCTTGAATTTTAATTATTACTCTCACTCAGACTCAGCCCTGCGGTTATTGCTTATAGGATCTTATGCAGGATCCTATAGAATCTTTAGGATCTTGTACAGGATTCTGTTTCATCAAAATAGGATCTTGTACAAGAACCTAGAGGATCCTATACGATCTTGTACAAGATCCTACAGGATCCTACAGGATCCTATAGGATCTTGTACAAGATCCTGTAGGATCTTGTACAAGATCCTACAGGATTCTACAGGATCTTGTACAAGATCCTGAATAGGATTTCAGGTAGGATCCTAGTAAGGATCCTATCAAGATCTTGGACAGGAGCCTGAACAGGATTTTCACCTAGGCTCTTTTAAAATCATGGAGGCTTGTCTTATTTTGCAGGTCTTTGTCCATTTTGCCCCAGAGATAGGGACCAAAATGTCTAATACTATGTTTACCATAGTTAACAGTGTTAAATCTAGTATTGGGAAATCATTATTATGTAAATTATGATTCTTGGATTGCTTGTAAAATATGTCACAAATATATTCGGGTACAAAAAACATTTTGAGAAAAAACTCATCTTCTCAAATAGTAAAAACATTTTATAGCATCAGTGAAAAGAATTGCCTACCAATATTGATCTTTTGCAAAACTTCCAAATTGAACACTGAATATTTGTGAAGGGACTATAATTCTTGTTTTATATGGTGGGGCCAATTATCTTTATCTTGTGATTCTTCTTTGATGATGAAGTAGGAAATCTTTCTTTATTTGTAGAATACACAAGAAAAATCTGGTGTAGTAACTGAAAGTCTGTTCTTTTGGTTAACCTCTTAAAAGCAGCTAGGCAATTTATGTCTTCACAGCCTGTCAATCTGCCCAGTGCTCACTCCTTATTTAATCACGTAAAGTGTCAGTGATTTCATAAACTGGGACTTTGAACTAACAAATTGAACGCCAAATGATTGAACTATGAACCATGGAGATCTGTGTTAGTAAATGTCTCTTATGGCTATAAATGCAATTGAAAGACCTAGTTTCTCAGTTTTGTTAAAAAAAAAAAACTAGCTCAAAACCAGTACGTGACCCTATAGTTTGTGAGAGATTATAAGAGGCAAAAGACACAAAAAACATTTATTTGAAGGGACTTCATTTCACACAACTAAAATATAATAATCCATTGGGTTTTAAAAAACTGATTAATGCAAAGTTCTATACAGGGCATCTGACAGGATGCGGTACTGCGGATCCGCATAATTCGCCTACTTCCGCATCCTGCGCATCCTTGGGGCATTTTTCCGCATAAAACTAGAAAATTTCTACATATAAGCGAGAAAGCAACTCTTACCATCCTCAGAAGCAAAAATAGCGAAAAGATTGATAATTTTGAACAAGTTATTCACCCAAAAACCACAGATTGACAGCGACGAAAATTCGCATTTCGTTCGTGAACAATTTTAAACCGCCAGGCGTTCCATTCATCCTAGAACATTTTGGGATGCCTGGTGTCCAGTTTTCCTCGTCCGATTTAATGGCTGGTTACTAAGCTTCGGACATACTCGACAACGAAAACTATGAAAAAACTACTTTGAACGAAGACATACCTGTCCACGAATGGCAGCAAAAGGTCAAACATGTCGTAAAGGACTAAAATTCTCGGTAATACGTTAATGTGTATTTTATACGTTGGAAAAAGCCAAGAGAACAACTTTATTAAGTTTTAGAAATTTCCGCATAATCTGGCGTCTTTTCCGCATAATCGTCACTAATTTCTTCCGCATAATATTGCCGAAAATTTCCGCATAATTTTCCGTTTTTTTCCGCACCCTATCAGATGATCTGTCTATAGGTAACGAAAAGGGAAAGGAAGGTGAAACCAACAATTGAGAGACCAAGGGTTTCAACTATAGTCTAAGATTAAATTGAATTAAGCTACAAGTTTGCGCATTCACATCCCAAGTGGAAACTCCAATATTTGTCCATGACGTTTCGATAAATGTTACAAAGCAATTAAATTTACGAACATCAAATCCTTTTGTCTTTACTCAGACACTTAGCTCTGTTTTTGCACTTATCAATCTTTTTAACAAGCACCCAAAGATAAGTATTCCTTTATGGAATATAAGAGTTGCTGTACATAGTAGATATTTCCTCTGTATTCTGTTGAACATTTCCTGAACTTTTGAGACAATACACATATAAAAGTGTGAAGCTAAGAGGTAATGGTTACAAGAATTAAGTTCACATGATGTGGATTCTATTTCATTTACAGGATATTGAAAGCTGTAGAATTACATTTATGCATTATAAGTAAGCATGCAGGTTGGTTGGTTATCTTTATTTATACACGATATGTATGAAAGCTAAAAGCTTTTAGGGTCGTGTACAATAAAATACTACTTAATTAAAGTCAAATACAGCTTTAGAAGCATTAAATAGAATTAAAGGAAATTAAAGTGTATTGAATGGCACAAGTGCGACATTGAAACAATCAATCTACATTCAGATGTATACAAAACCTTCAAGTTCAAAACTAGCAGTCAATGCTGATACTACGTTGAATTTAATGGCCTTAAAAAGTTCTGAAGTTTTAAGGTTTTTAGCAAGTTCATGATGGCTTGCATCAACACGATCAGTATATTTGGAAGTCAGGGTATTCCAAAGCACAGAAATTATTAGAGAGGTTGCTAAAATTAACAAAACATGTTCCAGAAACACTTCATAATACACTTAAAGAGATAAGTGAGACTGAGTATTATAGCCAAGCAGACACCTCTTGAATCGAAAAATTGAATCAGTATGCTGTATGAGCTACTTTTGGCTCTTATTTAAACATGACCTTCAGACATGTACAAACCTACCATGTCATTGTTGTCTTCTTGATAGATGTCAAAAGTGGTACCATCCAATGATAACTGAATCTTGAAGCTTTTTGTCCACTCATTAATACCATTAGCTCCTTGAGTAGCAAGAGCACAGATGACATATTCATACAGCAGGTCAATTTGTAGGTAGTCACCATCTTTACTTCTAACCTTGGGAGCCCATCCCCGTTTACTTCCTTTAAGGCGACCAAAAGAGGGTTTATAGTAAGCATCATTAAAATAGGATGAGGCAGTGAAGCTGTTGTTTGGAATTTTACCATCAATGGCCAGACCAATGGCCTCCATTTCACAAGCTGCAAGACAAATTTGAAATCAATGGCCTCCATTTCACAAGCTGCAAGACAAATTTGAAATCAGCACTCACATTTCTTCATAATTTCAAATAAGTGAAATGATTAATCCATTATGACTCCTATAGAATCTGTATATCTAAATAATATCACTTAACCTGGTTTGTATTTTACCAAACACTTTATGGCCATTAAAGTGCATTTCACTTCATAAAAACTAAAATTAACATACAAACTAAATATGATCAGATTTCAAAAAAAGTTCATACTGAAGTTTCCCTGGGTGAATAATAACACAATTCAACCTTTAACATCATAAGAGTAACAAGTTATCACAAGTGACTCTATTTCTTTGGTGAGTCCATAAAAAGTTAAATTTCTACCATTAAAATCTTAGCCACTTAGTATAAGAATTAACATGATTTTGAGTGCAATGTGATGTTACTATAAGCAAGAGCAAATCTTTTGAACTTGCAAAATTGCAAACAAAATCAAGCTAGCCAGTTAAGTCTTTGAAAAATTTGGAAGTACTCATTTACACAAAATTGAACACCAAATAATTTTTTTACTTGTAAATAATTTACACCAAAAACCATCCTCGTACGTCAAGACAGACAAAATTTTGCATGGACAGCACATGTATGCTATTTGCAATATGCACACTCATGTTATAGCTTCACACCTAACATGAAAAATGCACTTGTTTTCAGCCAATCGGAAGCCCATAAAATTTTCATGTATACTATTATCCAAATAACAAGCATACCAAATCAAAGTTAAACAGCCAGTAGGTTTAAAAACTTGTTGAAGATTAAAAGTCAGTATCTTAGACTATTCTATACAATACTAAATAATATGATAATAGCAAACGTAAAAATAAAATATAGGTTTGAAACACACTTGGCTTTTGTCTCACACCAAACACCTCTGTTCTCATACACACCCCACCCTGGTGTGTTTTTGGCAGGAATCGCAGAATGCTTCACTTCTGAGTTCCTACCATCATTTCCTCTCAGAAACTGAAAAAAAAAACAAATAGTCACAACTCATCATCAGTAAATTATTTTGCAAGCTGAGAAAAGGAAGGAATAATAGCATTACGATCACAAGTTCTTTGTACAAAAATTCAATATCACATTACCTGTTTGATGTTCTATACTGTACGCTAGACTTGCTACATTTGATTTAACTATTATTGTCTGTGTTATATTAATTGTGTAAATGTATGCTTTAATTTTTTTGAACAGTCATGTCTCACATTGGATTTCCTGCATGTATACCTTAACTTGTCCACCTTCTTTGTAGTCTGTCCAAGTTGTCCCATTTGTGGATAATTGTAGTGTGTAGTTCTTTGCCCACTGATCTGCTTTAGAATTCCCTTGAGTAGATACAGCACAGATGATATGAAGTGTCTGTAGATCAATCTGTAGATATGGGTTAGTGTCACTTGTTCCTGCACACCATGATGATCCTGATGTGTAGTTCAGTCGACCATTCTTGGCTGGTGTGTTGGCACTTTGTACTGTAGAAGCAGTAATATCGCTGTTTGGAATTGTTGCCCTTCCCATTCCAAGATCTAAATCAACACAAGCCCCTAGAGAAGTGAAATTTACATTTGCATTATCACATATTCATAGTAATTATTACAACAGGGATAATGGCTAGCTGTGAGAAGCAATTATGCATGCCTTGCATGTCTTTAAAGGTTACGTCTAATATAATGTCCATGTCACAGATGGTAACAGTTAGGGCTAGTCTGCTTCCAAAATAACTTATGAATTTTATCATAAATTGAAAAGAAATCTCAGCACTAATTTACACTAGAATAGGCCATTTTCAATAAATCAAAACTCAAGCTTGGCTCTGAGGTTTGGGGGAATAAAACAAAAGAAATCACATCAAGGTTGAGGGATGAATAATCATTTTATTTTATTTTATTCCCCCAAACCTTGGAGCCATGTCAGAATTGTAATATATTGAAAATGGCCAATTGGCAGAACCCATTATAACCATATCTCATTATGCATATAGTTCTTTGATGAAAAAAACCAAGCAGAAGCAATTATAGTAATTTAATTTGATTTATTAGCTTCGCCAACAATACGTAGAATATAGAACACGGACAAATTACAATAACAAAAACGGGCAAGCAACCACAACAGCAACAGCCAATTATTGTGGTCCCAAGAGTATTAAAATAGTAAAACGGTTACATCAATAATTAATAATTAAGAACAGCATGGAGATGGTGTTGTTTTCAAGCTGCGACATGAATTATTTTTCGCACAGATAGTGGGATCGTCAATGTCATAGATCTCTTGAAGTGCAGTCGAATAATAACATATCAAAGCAAGTTTGAAGTCATTTACATTGTTGATACTTACGTTAAGTATAGACTATAGTTGGAACTATAAAAGTCTTGTTTTTAAATAGAATCAGGGTAATACGGAAACCTTACCCATAAACTGGATAGCTAAACTTACCGAGTGGATAGTAGAGGTAGAATAATATCTAAGAGTGTTTTAAACTGAAACTGAAGCAAATGTCGCCACCCGATAGCTTAATTGAAACTCAATTATTCAGAGTTTAATTTCAATTTCGTACATTTCTCCATGCTTCCAAACTAAGCTAGATATAAAAGCAGATACATCTCCAAGGCCACCGTTCATTTTACCGTGACATTTTGACAAAAACAAATGCGACTCCCGAGGGATGCTCTTTTCTTTTTGATCTTGATGATTAAGCTGCGACCCGTGCGAGAAAGCCTACAGCACTGAAGCTGAAAAGAATTCTCCAACCAAGTACCCTGAGTGCAGAGAGTGAAATAAAAATATACCTTTCTATCATATTTCAAATGATGTAGTGCTCACCTGAAGCCAGAGGTAAAAGTACAACGAGAAAAGCTACCCGGAAACAAAGCTCGGGATTAAATTGGGCCATGTTACGACTGGGTATATTACGGTATGCGATCATGAACATTTAGCTTGACCGGCGTTCTGACACTGAAAGCTAATTCCTCAAATAGTATCTTTCATCCCTGTTACGATGTTGTGTGACACGCCATGTGCTACTTGCCGTATTTGGGCATTACCTTATTTGGTGATTAAAATAAATACACTTCTACACTCTCAATCGCTTCCTACATGTTGAAACATGGTGTCAGGAGTAAACTCCGCTTTACTTGCCTAAATTTCGCTCGCGTCTGAGTGAAAAACCAGTGGAAGCTACCCGCAAATTCTGTTCACTTCGCCTGATCACAATTCTGAATCAGTTCGCTCCTTGCAAGCGAAAGAAGATGTCGACAGAAAGTGCCCACGAGGAGACACCCAGCGCAAGCAGTATTCAACCTTTAGCGCCGGCATATATACCACAAGCAATACCGCACAATTTTCCGCTGCCAAACGCAATGCATTGCCGTGGAGACGTCGCTGGAAACTGGGAGTTTTTCAAACATCAATGGAGCGATTACGAAATCGCCACGGGCCTCATTCACCGTGAAAATACCATTCGCCTAGCGACCTTGAGATCTGCAATGGGCCGAGAATGCCTCCAAATTTTCCTAAACCTGAACCTATCAGAAGACGACAAACAGAATATCGATAGATGTCTAGAAGCGCTAGATCAGTATTTCAAGCCCACAAGAAATGTAGTTTACGAAAGGTACGTTTTCAACACATGCATGCAAGGCAATGACGAGTCAACTCAAAGTTATGTAACAAGACTGCGAAAGTTAGCCGCATCCTGCGAATACGGAGAGCTGACTGACGATCTTATCAGGGACAGACTAGTCATAGGATTGAAGAATAATGGTGACAAAGTACGATTATTGAGAGAAAAGAATCTGGATCTTAAAAAAGCCATTCAAATGTGCACTACGAGCGAAGTAGCCGCGCAGCAAATGAAGAAAATTCAGAACACAGAGGACAAAGCCGAGGAGGTTAAGAAGCTTGTTGAAAGAAAGAAGGTTCCAAGAAGACGTCACTTCAAGAAAGCTCCAGAGAAACAGCAGAAATCCGATGATAAACCGAAGAATTCGGGCGTAGAAGAACGCCCTGGTTTCAAATGCAAATATTGTGGTCGCCCAGAACGTCATGTAAAGAGAACGGAGTGTCCGGCGTCCGGAAAAACATGCAGCAACTGTAACAAAAAAAGGCCACTTCGCGTCAGTGTGTCTCGCAAGGAAGAAAGTAAATCAGTTTGAAGATATTGAAACGTCAAGTGACGACGAAATGTGCCTAACCTTGGAAACTATATCGCTAGTTGATACGAAGGCCAGACAATGGTTTACAGAAATACAGTTCTTCAAATCTCCAAAAGATGACTTCACCACATCAATCACATGTCAACTGGACACTGGAGCCACATGCAATGTACTCTGCCTAGATGACCTGTCAGCCATAACCCAGCTAGGAGATCCTCCAGTTGAAAAGTCAACGGTCAAGCTCAGGCTATTTGGGGGGTCAACACTGAAGCCCATCGGGGAATGTGACTTGTATGTGAAGCACCATAGTACCAGGCAGACACTCAAGTTTCAAGTGGTTCAAGGCAAGTGTAGACCTCTGCTGTCAGCCGAAACCTGTGAGAAGTTGCAACTCATCAAGCTCAATTCTTCCCTCACCCAGACAGTGCACCAAGTTAACAGTGCAGAGAAGCCGCTGTCAGAAGAAGGCCTGTTTAGCAAGTATCAGGACGTATTCACTGGCCTGGGACACATTGGAAATGCAAAAATAGTGGTTGACAAGAATGTTACACCGGTACAGCATTCTCCTCGTCGTGTTCCGGTAGCCCTTCGAAAAGATGTGAAGAAGAAGATTGCCGAGCTTCAGGAAAAAGGGATCATTAAGAAAGCTGAGGAACCATCAGAGTGGATAAGTAGCATGGTGGTAGTAGCTAAACCGAATAAGATCCGAATCTGTCTAGATCCCAAAGATTTAAACAAGGCTATACAGCGTCCAAAGTTCCAAATGCCAACCTTAGAGGAACTTTTGCCTGATCTAAGTAAAGCTAGAGTCTTTAGCTCCTTTGACGCAAAAGATGGTTTTTACCAAGTGAGCTTAGATGAGGAAAGCAGTAAATTAACAACTTTTTGGACGCCTCTTGGAAGATACCGTTTCCTCAGAATGCCCTTTGGGATAAGTCCTGCTCCTGAAATATTTGAAAGCAAACTTCAAGAATGTCTAGCTGATCTTCATGGAGTCAAAGTGATCAGAGATGATATCCTGGTGGTAGGATACGGAGCAACAGATGCAGAAGCTCAAATTGATCATGATCGAAATGTCGCACGCCTAATGGAGCGAGCAAGACGAATAAGCCTAAAACTTAACAAGTCCAAAGTCAAGCTGAGAAAAGCCGAGGTCAAATTTATGGGTCATGTAATCTCTAAAGAGGGACTAAAACCTGATCCAGACAAGGTCACAGCCATAAAGAACATGCCAAAGCCAACATCCACGAGTGAAGTTCAGACCCTACTTGGTTTTGTCAATTATTTGTCTAAATTCTTACCCAAACTCTCGGATGTGTCTGCACCTTTGAGAGAACTTACCATCAGTACAGCCAAGTTTACATGGGCCAGACAACATGATAAAGCTTTCACCACCATACAGCAGCTAGTCATCCAGCACCCAGTCCTGAAATTTTACAATGAAGAAGAAGAGGCAACTATTCAGACAGATGCCAGTGACAAAGGCTTAGGAGCAGTTCTCCTACAAAATGGACAGCCCGTAGCGTTTGCATCCAGAACTCTCTCTAAGACAGAACAAAGATATGCTACCATCGAAAAAGAGTGCCTTGCAATAGTGTTTGGATGTGAGAGGTTCAATCAGTATCTGGCTCGCAGAGAGAAGATTTACATAGAAACGGATCATAAACCCCTTGAGTCCATCTTCAAGAAGTCTCTGCTCGCAGCACCGTGCCGTCTACAGAGAATGTTGTTACGACTACAGAAATACAATCTGGCAGTCAACTACAAACCTGGGAGTCAGATGTTACTAGCAGATCACTTGTCAAGAGCAGCACAACGTGAAAACACAGTGCCCGAAGATACCTTTCAAGTGTTTTCAGTGGATTTGGAGAAAAGTAACCCGATGCAAGCCTTGAAGATATCCCCTGAACGACTGGAACAGCTACAGCGCTGCACTGGACAGGATGAGTCTTTGCAAGTTCTAAAGACCACCATTCTCAGTGGCTGGCCAGCTCAGAAAGATCAAGCACCTGTTAACATCAGAGAATATTGGAACTATCGTGATGAGCTGTCAATACACAATGGAGTTCTCTTCAAGGGTTCAAGAGTAATAATTCCACGTGTCTTGCGGCCTGAAGTTATGTCCAAGATACATTCAAGTCACTTGGGCATAGAAGCCTGCCTTCGCAAAGCAAGAGACTCCGTGTTTTGGCCAAACATGACTGGAGATGTACGTGACCAAGTCTCACAGTGTTCCATCTGCAGTGAATGGCAATCCCAAAATCCAAAAGAACCAATGCAAAGTCATCAGATTCCGGACCGCCCTTGGAGTAGAGTTGCGGCGGATCAGTTCAAGCTTAATGGAAAAGATTACATAGTCCTCGTAGACTTCTATTCGGATTTTATCGAAGTGAAGATGTTGCAAGAGAACACATCAAGTGCTGTGGTTGAGTTTCTAAAAGAGCAGTTTAGCAGACATGGGATACCAGACACTTTGATCACTGACAACGGTTCCCAATTTACAAGTCAGGAATTCAGGCAGTTCGCACACAGTTGGGAAGTTGTCCATGTTTCCTCTTCGCCACACCATCACAAGTCGAATGGTAAGGTAGAAGCAGCCGTGAAAGTGACCAAGTCTTTACTAAAAAAAGCCCTTAAGGACCACAAAGACCCCTGGCTAGCACTGCTTGATCAAAGAAATACCCCTACAGAGTCAATAGGTTCAAGTCCAGTACAGAGACTTATGTCCCGACGCACAAGAACTCTACTTCCAACTGCCACTAACCTCCTGTACCCGAAAGTACCAGGAAATGTGGATCAACTACTCCGGCTAAAAAGACAGAGAGCCAAGTTCTATCATGATCGTTCCTCCCGTCCCTTACCCGAAATTGAAATAGGACAGGACGTCAGGGTGGCCCCTCTACAGAAGAACGACGTATGGAAGAGAGGCACCTGTGTTGAGAAACTCTCCGACAGGTCCTATGTAGTGAAGACGGAGGCTAACAACCACCTGGTCCGTCGAAACCGTGCTTTCCTAAAACCAGCTGAGAAACCAGCTGCGCCGACTCCCTCATCTAAGATAGTTGATCTCAGCACAAGTCAGCCTTCAAAGCACAGCTCACCGCCAGCGATGGTCCCTGGACCCAAGCCAATATCACCAGCAGTCAAGAGAACAAGGACCAGAATAATAAAACCTCCCGCTAGACTAAGTGACTACTCAACTTAGGTCTTTGGATCTTAAAGTGCAACTTAGGCTTAGGACTGTACAGAGACATTAGTTTCAGTGAACCTTTTGAATTTTTTTACTTCGTTTCCTCGTTGTGTCAGGTTAAGTTCGTTTTGCATTTCTATTATTTATTTTTTGAAATTTAGTTTGTGGCCATGTTCAGCTTTGTTTGACAAAGAAAGGGAGATGTTACGATGTTGTGTGACACGCCATGTGCTACTTGCCGTATTTGGGCATTACCTTATTTGGTGATTAAAATAAATACACTTCTACACTCTCAATCGCTTCCTACATGTTGAAACAATCCCTCACTATTCAAGCTCGCCGTTTTTGTATAGTTTGTGGCGATATCGTTCGCGGTTCCACCAAAAACAATCACGCTCTTCGTAGGCCGAGTATTATCGTTCCGTAAGAAGATGACGGAAGTTGAATTTTAACTTGTCAATGACAGAGTAAATAGGGAAGTTAATTCATTCTGGTTAATGCTGAATACTTCACGCAGTGCCCTGCGCTTGCGCTTCAGCTCATGTTTCAGCATATTTCAGCTGATTGCTGCACAGGCATCTCAAGCTTACATACCGAGAAAAGGCAATAGCTTACAGTCGAACCGAATCGGAAGTGAACACCACCGCGTACACCGCGTACGCGTACGAGTTGTGGATACACGCGGGAGGTTGCTGAGAACGAAAGAAGTGTGAGAGTCGCGCGAGGCGATACCCCCGGGCAAACTAGGGACACAGAGTGCGCGCTTTACATTGATCATGTTATAAATTTCATTATTAAAAACTGGATCATTGGATAATGCAATTCAAGACTTTTTATTGGCTTAGCCATTATGGTATATCAGCCAATACACCATAAACTAATATCAGTACATCGTAACATCCGGTTTCTTCTCACAAAATAAAGTCGAGAAGATTTGTCTAACATCTTGGGGGCGTGTTTTTTAATAAAACAATTATTCCACTCGCGCTTGTTGGATATGAGATGATTATAGCCAACCAGGCGCGCCTCGTTGGCTATCTTTCATCTGATATCCAACGCGCGCTCGTGGAATAATTGTTAATTATTATATGGCTGTGTCTCACAAGGACTGGGAACTACCGAACTCACGAATTTGATTGGCTGAAATCAATATTGAAAGCGGTCTAGATTTTCCCATCTAGACCGGTATCTAGACCGGTCTAGAAAAAAAAAAGGGACAAAGAATATAAAAAATTGGCATATAAGACACGTGCAGCCATATGAACATCTTATTAACCGAGCTAGGTCGGTCTGTATGGGAGAATCTTGACCTCGGTCGCTGGTACAGACCTCACTGCGTTCGGTCTGTACTGGCGACCTAGGTCAAGATTCTCCCATACAGACCTCCCGCTCGGTTAATAAGAACTAAGTAATGAATTTATTATTTGAGTATTAAACCCACTTAAATCTTTTTAAGAATACAGTAATGGACTGATCATTCAAATATTCAACCCGATTGCCGTGTTCCTTTTGAAAAAGTGAGGGTCATTGTTTAAATCAGAATCGATTTCTTTCATTTCATTAATTCAGTCTTAAAGCGTAGGCTTCACTTGGTTTGACTGTATTGCTTTCTCCCGAGACATGCGCTTGTGACACCTGTGGTAAAGGATGAGCGCCTCGAGGTGTTCATAGTGGCGCTTAGAGTCTGTTCTTTTTTAATTTTTTTACCTATGTAAAGAGAAAAAAAGCAAATGAATTCAAGCCGGCTGAATCTTTATGACTTTACCTAAAAATTACATCAGCGACAAAAAAACCGCTCGACTGAGTTAGTAAGGTATTATTTATAAAACATAAATCCTGAACATTTTAGGGTTTCCGAAGCAATCGCTTTCTTCATACAAATCCTCAAAATTCTTCTTTTGCGTAGTACTAGTAAAGTACGGATTTACTATTTTAAAACAAACATAAGTTACCGGTGATTAGGGTGGAGAAAGAAAAATTGTATTTGTGCAAGAGCTGTCGAAAAATCTAATTTTCATCGGATTTCTTGAGAATTCTTTCCCCGTGCGCATTTTCGAGAAACCTGGTCAGAATATCCAATGCATTAAAAACCGCTCGACTGAGTTAGTCAAGTATTATTTATAAAACATAAATCCTAAACATTTCAGGGTTTCCGAAGCAATCGCTTTCTTCATACAAATCCTCAAAATTCCTCTTTTGCGTAATACTAGTAAAATACGGATTTACTATTTTAAAACAAGCTTGGGTTAACGGTAATTAGGGTGGAGAAAGAAAAATTGTATTTGTGCAAAAGCTGCCGAAAAATCTAATTTTCATCGGATTTCTGGAGAATTCTTTCCCCGGGCGCATTTTCGAGAAACCTGGTCAGAATATCCAATGCACTAAAGGCATCGGACAAACTTCACATTTTGTCCTAGTTTTCAAACTCGTGTTCTTCTGCAACAGCTCTTACCACGCAGAGATCAGCAGTACTAAGAGAGAACGACTGGATCTTGCTTGGTAATCCGCTACTAAATGCGATGTTAACAGCAAGAAAAGAATGCACTATTGGGTTATAAGAATCGTGCATTGTCTTGAAGAGTTATCAGCCGAGGGGTTACTCACATAACAAGTTTAAAGTTCTTGTCGATAAACTGTAATCTCAAGTTAAGGGGTCTTCCGCGTGGTTTCCTCCAGCGGTGCTGCTCGCGTTAAGGGCGCAAGCTAATTCCTATAATTGAGAATATAGGTTACCTTCTCAAACGTAGAAAATTAGGGTTTGCACAACATGGCAGAATGGCAATACATCCGAACTCGCGACGGTATTTTGCGACAGGCTACGTTGCAGCCACAACGCAGGGCAAGTAGATATGTTGTGAATATTTAACCAACTGTAGCTCTGCGACAAGCCTGACACTAAAACTGTACATTGAATGGATGCAGTTTTGCGTTGAGTGTCTGATTTAAAAAAAAAAATGTCACCAGTCTGGAAAGTGCTATTGCATGTGGAGAATTAGATAAAAGAGAGATGGTATAACGCGATTAGACACGTCTTGTCGTGAATACCTTTTATTCTATTATCTGCGAATATTCTATTGCTTCTGTACATTTAAAATCTATTTATGTGTTATTGCCTTGGAACAATCTTTCCCAGCATTGTCTCCTATCTGTAAATAATCGATAATCTAAATATATCTTATGGGGTGAAAACACTCTATCATCTATTCTCTTATCTAAACGCCTAACAAAAAAATTCTGTTGCCAAGATTTTTTAATTTGCTCTATAGTAAGAAAGCAAAGCAATATATTGTTTTCACAGTTGAGAAGAATTTACTGCGCATATCAATATATTGAAAACATAACCTATGTCCAGTACGCGACTAAGAAAGGTAATATACGAGTTAAAGAAATATCACTTAAAAAAGCTTTGCTATATGTCTTTATCTAATGGCTCTCATTAGATTAGTTATCATCCGATAACAGTAGTTTTTGTGTGATTGTCTTTTAAGAGGTTTGGTTTAGTTTGCGATCCTCACCCAAATTTAAAATATTGTAATTACCTCTCATCCGAAATATAACGAAAGGCTACGATCGAGATGCACGAGATTACTTAGTATGGCATTTTAAAAAACATCAACAGCAAAATATATAATTACACACATACAAGAAAAGTCTAAGAAAAATTTAAGAAATGAATTTGGAATAAACTGAATCAAAGATTGCTGCACGTCAAAGAGGCCCTGAGGCCCTACTTATAAACTACCTTGGTGGTCATTCCTAGAAGAAAGAGAATGCATTCGCCGCCAGGATTTATCAAGGATGTTTTTGAGATCAGTTTACATCATATAATTTCTTTACTGTGATTTTGTATAACCCCTTCCCATATGCCACCATGATACTAATAGTGATCATGACGATGATAAGGAGGAAGCCACTCCAAACGCATGGCACTTAATTGCCAAATTTTTCATTGCTTCTTTCAAAGAAACAAGAACAAAAGGTGTGTTACGAACCAAAGTACCATTTCTAATAAACAATTAGACTCCATGTTGCCGTTCGTCTGTTGGCGTCAAAATGCAATGAGAACACAAAAGTGACACACGAAGAGCAGCCGAAAAACAGAATGGATAATCTGAAATAAACAGACACAAAATCAATTTTGGGATTATCATATTTCCTCATATACTTCTTCATTTCGTTTCCCGCCATTTTCCTTCTGAAGCACCATATTGTAATATCCCTGTTTCTCAGGTTTTTCCTGTAACGACTGATACTCAGTAAGAACTTGAGACTCCTGAATCGAAGGCCTGGGTTTGAGTTCCATATATGTGTTTGGATCTGAAGCATGTTCGTCACTTGACTGTTGATCAGGTGAAGATTTGACGCCATCAAAGTCAACTCTTTGTTTCCTTTGTATCCTTTTATTATGAACAGCTCGTCTGTACTGCCATATCAACCCACAAATTATAATGAGCAACACGACCACAATACAAGACAGTGCGATCACACTAGCAAAGAAGATGCTTTGTGTATCTGGTAAAAGAAGACAAACGGCTTTAGAACAAGCTATCAAACACTGAAAAGTGCTTGGTTACTCTGTTTCAATGCAATAACGTTGTCTTTTTAAACAGTTTCACCCTAAGGAATACGGCGTTTCTTTTAACTTCGAAGTATGAAAACAGTTCTAAACTTTCTGTTTTCTCGTCTCGAGGTCGGACTCCATTAAGGCAAGAATTTTCCAATTCCTAATGACTCGAGATTTCGTTATCAACTCACGCATATATGACTTCTAGTAATCTCTAAGAGAAAAGATTTAACCTTGAGCTCTCTCAGCAATGGTACATAGCACTCTGTTTTGATTTAGTTACAACCAAATAACTCAATTTTCATATAAGAAATGATCGACCTAAACACTAAAAAATTTTCTATCAGAAGAAAGAAAATATAACTTCCTCCTGAACAACGTCTGTGTATCAAGTCAGTACATAACGTTGCTTTTGATACATATATCAGTTTTAACCTGTGTAAATAGCTTCATAAAGAAGCCCAAAAACTTCATACCGGACTTGAAAGTTCTAAGCTTTCCAAAATGTTTGAGACGAAACGTTTTGGCGCGTTCGAATGTGAGGAAGAATATTTACCGTCATCAACTTGATTATCCGTAGGAGCAAGCAGGGCGATTTTATAGGCTGTTGACCCAAAGCTGTTAGCAGCGTGACACACATAATCCCCATAATCTCGTCCATCCCGTGGCGTGACAATGATACTGTTATTCAATAACTTCATGTTATCACCCGTTGGAACCTGACCATCTTTCGTCCACGAGAAGTTCAACGGAATATAACTAGTTGCTTGACATGAGAGTAAACATGGAGTTTGCTTTTTACACATCACTGAAGAAGGGGAAAGCTCTTCGATAATTCTGGGTGGCACTGTGTGAAAAGAAAGAAAAATTTAGTGAGACCAAAAAGAATTTTGACAAAATCATGCTCAAGTCAAAGGAGAAGAGTATACCAAAAATATGGGGACACTTCCGTGATGTAATTTTGCTTTGAAGATTTAGTGGTGGTTTGCTGTGTTGTTACTGATGCTTTTAATTTCAACCTTCAAATTCAACAAGATGTCAATGACCTGTAAAAAGTGGCCCGAGTATTTTCGAGACCTGTTTCTATAGTGATCATCGCGGCGCTTACTATAACCATAGTTGTTCAGTAACTTTGGTAGAGGTTGGCAAATTCTCTAACTTATTGTTAAAACTAACTCACCGACTCTTCCACATATTTACTTCACAGAAGATATAATTATACAATTATTAGGCAATGTTCAGTGTAACTGTAAATCCGTTTCTACGTACCAGCGATAATGACTATCGTAGCTGTACGGCTCTCCCCAAACATATTCACTGCTTTACATTCATAAACGCCACTGTCACCAGCAACAACATCTTTTATAATAAGTACTTTGCCCTTGTTCTCCAACTGAGCACGAGGTATACTGGTAAGACCATCTTTGGTCCAGGTAACAGAAGCCTCAGGGTCTCCACTAACCTCACAAGTCAACACGACAAGTTCGCCGACTGCTGTAATTGTTCTTTTAGACAGATCTTTGATGACAGGTCTACCTGAGTTTTGATAATCATTAAATAGTCATGGCAAAGTATTCAATCTAAAAGTAACAATTATGCGGATAGTCTCTCAAGACATGAAAACTTCGTGTTTTTAGTTCTTTAGGCATGGCAATAGAAGAACCTCGCAGTAGGACACAATAAGTTTTATCAAGACTATTTGATCTATTCGAATACCCTAGACACATTTCTAACATCCTTAGTTTTCTGCGTCTCAAGGTAATAGGAACTATATGGAACCGGATGTTTCGATTCTGTGCACGTTCATCAGAGCGACTCGAATTAACTCTAACAAAGACAAGCCTCTTTGAAGTTCGCCGGGTCTCCTAACCTGTCCCCTCTACTAACTCTGATGGAACCCTCTTTCTTACCAGTCTCCTTTGTTTTCTTGGAAAGAGCTGTACTTTTTGGTCCATCCCCAACAGAAGTGAATGCCAATATTTGAAATTCATATTCTGTGTTCTCACGAAGCCCAGTGACCTCTTGAGTGCGAGTTGCCTGATTGTTAATGAGATGCATACTTGCTGGCCCTAAAGAGCCTTTCTTTTTGTAGAACAATTTAAATCCTTTGATCATTCCATTTCTGGAGTCTTCTGGTGGTAACTGCCAGGATCCTGATATACTGGAAGAAGTGGTTGCAGTCAAAGTAAAGCCACTAGGAGGCAGCGAAGGAACTGCAATTGAGAAGTTGCAATATAAAAAAATCATACTAATTATCATAACGACAAACAGAGTCATTATGATCGTCACCGTCGTATCATTATCAATTAGAAATCGCCTAGCAGCGACCAGTAAATGAATGCTATCACTCTTTTCATTTCTCCGTCTTTCGTACGAACAGTTATATAAACTCCCCAGATATTTTTTCAAAGCCCCCAGTTCGTACGTTTTAATATCTTTGTCACAGTCGTTCATGGGAGCCCAAGAGTTCCAGACGTTTAGCCATTCCTTTGTGCTTTGTTCGGTGTTTTCGTTCTCTATAATCTCCTTCAAACTTTAAATTAAAACGTTGCTACTTTCTCCCAACGTGTTCGTCGTTCGTGAAAATATGTTGAAAATATGCCCTATTCAAAGGTGTTCTTAAGGTAAACATCAGAAGTCGGAAGATATTTTCCTTCCATTTGTAGGATGTCTCTTCCAATGAGGAACACAAACTTGACTCAGAATATCTGTGTTGTTACTGTTTTTTTTAGTTGTTTTTGTTTTTTCTTATCGTCAGTGACACTCACGAACAAATTCTAAAAAGGAATACAGCAGAAAGTGACATTGAAATTAGATGAAGGTTGTGGAGGAGCTGCAATTGGACAGTAGTGTTTTAATCAGTTCCATTATCTCTGAAAAAAAAATGTCTGAAAAACTTCACGTCACATCCTAACTTGCCACATGAATATGAATGCTGTTGCATTTTTGTACAGTAATGACTTGATTCCTAACCATCTACTTGTTTTCATTAGTCTTTTCATCGTATGTTTAGTATCTCATTGTCAGGAAACGTTTAATGACGATGGGAAAATTTACAAAACATGGTTCACAGATCTTTTCATTATCTCCAGAATGTCACATACCATCTTCCATTGTTCTTTCCACCTCAACAGAACTTTTTGGTCCATCACCACCAGATGTGTAGGCCAACACTTGAAATTCATATTCTGTGTACTTATCAAGTCCAGTCACCAGTCTCCTTAATGTTGATCCACTGGTAATATTCAAGAAGGTAAAAGACCCTGCAGAGCCCTTCTCTCTGTAAAAGAGTTTAAACCCTTCAATCTTTCCGTGTCTAGCAAATACTGGTGGTAACTGCCAATAAGCTGTAATGCTGGTAGAGGAGCTTACAGTCAAGTTGAAGGAAGCAGGATGTTGTGATGGAACTAAAGAGTAAAAAAAGGAAAAAAATCAAGTGGCATTTGCTTGTTAATTGACTAAATAAACTCCACTATTTTGGTCATCCCTAAGTTTGTAATTTTTGCTTGTCTTCATCAATGAGCTGCTTCTTGGAATTGCTGTATACTGAGGAGACATTTATCTCCGGAACTCTAAGCTTTCAGGTTTAATCTCGCAATTACACAACAACGATACACGAGACAGCCAAGAGCACATTGGAAGTCAGTTCAGGACGCACTGCACAAGCCATACAAAGCTATCTTCCTTTGTGAATGCTAAATTTTGTAATTTTTCTATAACGTCTTACTTTCACATATACAATAACAATGAGCACTGCTATAATTTTTCTGAACCGCCTTGTTAAAATTGAACTAATTTTTTAATATTGTTCAATTCACCGCAATAGGGAAGGTCTCTCCGTGATTAAATCATGACACCATTTGCTCCATCTGCATAGTTGCTCACTACTGCACAGGTTCAGACAGTAGTGGTCACAAAATTTCGGGTTAAACTACATCAATATCTGTAAGGTGTTGATTCCCAAATTTTCTTGTGTCCAGCTCCAAACTTTACTGAGTCAGTTAACTAAGATCAGTGACCATTGAGGGATACTTAGCTTTCCATTGGCGAATAGGTTTAATAATAATTTTGTCTTTGTTGGTCTTCAGTAGAAAAAGTGGTCAAATGATTACCTTTAGTTAGAAGTATTCCATAGACCTCTACTCTAAGAGTTTTCCAGGAATGATATTGTGTTGGCACAAAGCGGATGTACTTTGCACTTGCAAAGTTATTAAGACTGTTTTTTACGGTTATGTCTCTGTTTTTATTTCCAGGAAAAACCTGTAGTTAGTAGCACAAAAAGAGAACTCATTGTTAACATTTTATTTAAGATCATGCATCATTCACCACAATAATCAACAATTTATCATGAACATTAAGTTTATAAGCTAACGATAGAGAATGATGCTATCTGAATTAAACTTGTTGGTTTTCCTGCACGGGTACACGCAAGTACTGTATGTAATTTATCCTGTTGGTAGTTCATCGTCGGGATAACAATCTACCTGCTTTTGAAATAAGTAAATCATAGAGTTAAGTAATTGGAAGAAGGAGGAAAGTTACTCTGGAAACGATTTTATTTCAAATCATTATGTGCCGAGAATTAAATATTTGGGGAATATTGCTAGATTGTAAATGGCTCGTATGCTACAGAGCTCCCTTCAAAAAAGTTACTTCACACATTAATTCATAGTGTGAAATAACTTCCACAATTATTTCAATCCATAACAGTACAGATTATCTCTTAGAACCCTTCCTTGAAAAGGTGAAAAAAGGAAAGACAGAGCAAATATGGACACCAGGTTCACTAATCAAAAAGAACTTCATTCCCAAATCAGAATAATCCACACCAGTTATGTTAATGCTGGCGCATTAGATTACAGCGGCATTTAGTTTAAGTTTTCGTTTCCAGTCTTGGCTCGGACAAGACACACATGTTTTTACTGTTCGGGCCACAAGGTTGTACGTAGGCCAACCTGAATGAATTTCGAGATAGTATCAACGACGGTTACAAGTTAAATAAGCACATAGAAATTAAATGGTCATAGCAAACACAGGTGTACCCAGAAAAGAATGGATTGTTTACAAGTCAACAGACTATAACAATATTTTGTCTTCTTTATCAAGGACATTAATGGATTCACGGGAGTCAAGTCTCCCTTACATCACCAAAAGAGAATTATTGAGAGCTGCAGGATGTAGAACTGTGAATTGCATTTTCTCATTGTGCTTTGTAAGTTTTTAATAAATTAAAAAAGAAGACCTTGAAATTTTTTAAAAAGAAGAACGTCTTGTCTTCACTTAGAAAATGAATTAAATGGACCAGATATAAATTCAGGCGTTTATGTTCGTGTCCTTTACGTAGATTAACCTTGCCATCATTGTTTACTTTTTCCAGTAGGTGTCAAAACTAGTAGTATTTAGTAATAAATGTCTCTTGAAATGTGTGCTCTATTCTTGAGCTGCTGTATTAGATGCTGGATTTCCGTAAGTAGCCAGAGCACAACTGGTACATGTATACTCATATAGCCGGTCAATTTTGAGGAGGTCATCAGCCTTGGTCTTATTTAACCACGGGTCCCATGCTCTTTTATAGAGGTCAAAAATTTAAGACTCAGGATTACTTGGAATTACTGACAACTGCTGGATACAGAGTATAAACTGCATATCCCAATTGTGCTCTTGACGGTCAGCATTTGAAATTGATTAAGAAAGAAATTCTTCATCAAGAACGAGGTACAAAAAAAGAAACATCCCCCCATGCACCCTAATCTTGATTTAGAAAATTTTAGTGAGTGCATCAGATGCACATTTAACCATTTAATACGACTGTACATAAACATCACAAAGACCAACCTTGTCATTATTGCTTTCGTTGTAGGTGTCAAAAGTGGTATCATTAAGAGATAAATGTATCCTGTAATGTGTGGTCCATTCTGCTACACGAGATGATGGATTTCCCTGAGTAGCCACAGCACAGACGATATACTCATACAGGAGGTCAATTTGTAGGAAGTCGTCAATATTGTTATTATCCTTGGGTGCCCATGCCTTATTTTTATTCAGTCGACCACATTCAGCTCGATATCTATCATCATATATTGACGTGGCTGTGAAGCTGCTGTTTGGAATTTTACCACCGTCAGCCAAACCAATGGCCTTCATATCACAAGCTGCAGATAATAACAACAACCATTACCAGCCTTCATATAATTATTTTCTATTTATATCTTCTGCAACATCTGAAGGATCCCACCCCAAGTTACCAGTAACCATCCCTATCATATATGCATTTGATACAGTACATCAAATGCAATGATATACTTTCAAAGTGAGTGTTTGAGCACTTCACGATAAACGTACAATTCATTTTTTTCTCATTAAAATACCAAGTTGTATAATTTACATTTTTTTTACATTTTTACATTCATATAGCACAGACTTCTATGTGGATATATTCAGTCGCGCTTAACAGTATCGTAAGGTTGAGATCGGACGTCAGCATTTTTAACAGGCGCCTCTGGTAGCTGCTTCAGTCCATGTAGCGATCTCACCTTCCCACCCATCCCACCCCGGAGAGGACATCCACAACACAGTAATCTCGTGCATGGGAAATTCACATCTCCTACCCCTAACTCTGCGGGAGACGGGACCTACGGCTTTACGAAGCAATGTGAGTGAAGCGTCTTGCTTAAGGACACAACGTCATGCCCCAGCCAGGACTTGAACCCAGGCCAACCGAGCCAGAGTACACCGCACTGACCACTACACTACTCACGCCTCAATGTTTAAATAAGTTAAAAATTAAACTTTTACTGTTGAGATATCTCTAAAGCGATGTTTCACTATGACTTTTTTTTTTGCTGGAAGACGCAACTTTCAGAGATTTCAATCCAATTTTTTCATGAAAAGCATATCGAAACTACAATGTTGGTCCCTTTATTTGGTTTATTTTCTCCCATTTTAGTCCTTCTATATCTTATTAGGACTTAAAGCTCAGCTTTTTTGAAGATTACGATTTTGTTACCTCAAGTCACGAGAGTATCCAAATAAAATTAAGTTAACAGAAAAGAGATGTCAATAATTTAAATGCCTGAAGTTATAATTTAATGACAGAAACATTTTGTCCAAACGTGTACCCAACTATATGTTTTGGCTAGAAACTTAAACTGATAATTAAAAGTTATAATCACCTGCCACAACACTGCCAAAGACACGTCCCCAGGTTGACAAATCTGACCACCAAAATAAGTCAAAGAAAAACTTTTACATTTTTCCTTCATTTCCCCTTTTGACCATTTTTCTAGTAATCATAACATAATTTGAGGTTGATAAATGGCCCATTTGAAGAGGTTGAGCTTTAATCTTCATAAGAATGCAAGTGTACATTATAAGTTCCACACTCACTTGACATTTTTTCTACTCCAAACACCTCTGTTCTCATACACACCCCACGCTGGTGTGTCTTTGGCAAAAATCGCAAATATCTTGTTAACACTCCATAAACAACATGCTTCACTTCTGAGTTCCTGTCGTTATTTCCCACCAAAATCTAACAAAGAAACAAGCAGTCAAGTTATCTGACCATATATTAATTTTTCCCACTTGTAGGTCAAGATAACAAAATGCTTGGACGATCAATAATAAAAGTATTAAATACGTTTATGTCAATCAAGACTTTCTTATTGTTATAGCAGTAAAACATTTTGTGTCACTGACTAGACATTCTATGACAACACTTTTGTAATAACGTTTTTCTTTCCAAGCAGTGCTCATCATATACCTTAATTTTTCCACCTTCCCTGTAGTCTTCCCAAGCTGTCCCATCTGTGGATAATTGCAGTGTGTAGTTTGTCACCCACTGATCTGCGTGAGAATTCCCTTGAGTAGACACAGCACAGATGATATGAAGTGTCTGTAGATCAATCTGCAGATATGGTTTAGTGTTACCTGTTCCTGCACACCATGATGATCCTGATGTGTACTTCAGTCGACCATTCTTGGCTGGTGTGCCGCCATTTTGTACGGAAGAAGCAGTTATTTCATTGTCTAGGATTGCTCCATTTTCCATTCCAAGATAATACTCAACGCAACCTCCTAAACATTGAAAAAATTGTTAAAAACATTAAAGAGAACTAGCCAATGTAATCATTCATGGACACAATATCATGGAAAATGTTAGGTCAAGGGTCACAGTGTTAACCACCATAAGCGAACCACGGAAGTTGTGCTGTGTTGCAACTTGCAGTTATCAGACTGCCGTGGATTTCAGACCGTAGTTGAAAAAAACAAAAATCAAGGGCAAAGGTAACATGCAGTTTTTTCATCCAACAGAGTGGAAAATTCAATGCAAAATATATTTTGACTTTTTAAAATATATGTTTGAAGCCCTGTGCAAAATTTGAAGAGCTACTCTACTACTTTCCACTCCTATGTCATGTTTCGCCTCACAGTCGCTCAATAAATGTTTGCATTGTAATGCGATGATCTTCGTTTAAAAATATTTTTTTCTTTCAAGTTCGCGACGACTAACATCACGATGTCTAAACCAAAGTGAGTGAGTGACTCATTTGCATATCGAAGGTCACCTCAGAACTTGTTTCTACGCTTTGCATACTGCAAGTTAAATGAGGTATTACATAAGGACAAGAAAAACAGAACAAAAGGACAAGAAAAACGAAAATAGCACTGAAAATAACGATTACATACGCTGTCCAACTCCTACCAGGTACTTTTGCGATCAACTATCCTACGCTCAATCATTTTGGAAATGAAATAAAAGGAAAGCTGGCGAATGGTGCTGATATATATCTCATGAGGTAAAGATAACTTTGACAAGGATTTTGGAGTAATCGTCAATTAATAGGAAGGATTTTTATTCATTTTGCAAAGTAGTAATGTTAGGAAAAGGACCATTTTGGGGAATCGCCCATTTCACACTTCAATAACGATGTCTTTCTTTTCGGGTCACAAAGATTATAACCTTTAAACATTGCATTATGGTATATTCCCAAAGATCTTGGTCACCTCCTGTTTCACTATTCATATAATAAAATTAATTTTGCAAAGTGGTAATCTTAAAATAAGATCTATTTTGCAAATTTACTATTAAATTTTTCACTCAGAGGCACCTGTATGTTGCCATTCTTGTGTCCAACTGAATAGCTTTTCGGTAGGTTTTAAACTAACATACTAAGATTTTGGCCTCCTCTTATTTCTAAAACCATATAAAAATACATCTTGCTAAAATACATCTATGGCTGTCCTCAGAATTATTTTCATCCGATTACTTCCAAATCAGACACCACACAGATATAGTCCTATTACATATACTAATAAAAATATTGCCACTCTGTTGTCACCCTCTCATTAAATTCACTCTTCTCTCTTTCTCTCCCTCTCTCTCTCCCCCCTCTCTCTCCCCCTTCTCTCTATCAAATCATTTTCATTGGTTCTTCTACAAGAATTGATTTTTAAATAGATTTTGACAAGTACTACATTTGTTTCTATAAAGATTGACAAGTATCCTGAAAATCATCTGTAAATTAACAATCCTTTCCAAAAAGTAACCAAGAAAGCTAACACAAGAGGTGTTTGCAGTTAACAATAAAATCAATAAGTGTGACTCTCGTACAATTAATACCTAAATTCTCCAAACAATTTGTTCATTTGTGAAATGTTGAGCAAAGATTTGAGATCTTCTTGAAGGCCTCTGGCACATTTTTTCCCAATAGGGACCTTCCGGCTGTTGAATAATTAACATACGTATATGAATTCTTACCTCTTTCCTTGGTTCTCGCCGCTACAGGAGAAACAGTTCAAAATAGTGGCTAGTTAAACATTGATTAGATTATTAATAAGAGCATAATAAAATAACCTAATAATAACTCATTCCCACACCTAGTGTTTTCTTCCCTCTTCATAATTAATGAGCAGTTTCATTAATCTCCAGAACTCAGGGCTATAATTGGCTTAAGACTCACTGCAAAAGCCATTTAAAACTAACAACTCTTTCTTTGTGCATGCTAATTATGTTTGAATTGTTTCTGTCACTTCCATAACATTTGGCACAATCTAGAAGGTGAAGTTGTGATTATATCAGGAGATAATTTGTTCCATGTAGTCACTGAGAATAGGATACCATAGATAACACTTAAGGTGATACTGGATCAACACCAGTAAGATATCTACACCTGTGAGTTGTTGATTCCCAAATTTTCTTTGGTCCGACTTAAAAACTTTGCTGAACAAGTTAACTTTAGCAATGGATCAGTAAGCATCATAGAGAATGCAGTGTACAAAGTGTACACTTAAACCAATTGACCTACTCAGTAGCTCTCCTATAAAAAATAGCTTTCTGAAAACAATCATTTTGTTTCAGTCTTAAGAGCAAAAAAAGAGGTCAAATGCATGATTACCTTTTGTTAGAAGTACTCCATATACTTCCACTCTCAGGACTTTCCATGCATGATATTGTGTTGGCACAAAGCGGATGAATCTTGCACTTGCAAATTCATCAAGACTGTTGATTACAGTGATGTTTTGGTTTGTATTTCCAAGAAAGACCTGCAGTTAGTGGCACAAAAAGATATCATAAGATTGTTTTAAACTTCTATGCATGTTCAGTAATCATTCAAATCAATAGTTCATTGATGAACATAAACTTCCAAACTACTACAGATAAAAATGTTATTAGTACTCTGAAAGATATCATTTTGAATTCTTAGAGTGTAACTGTGGGTGGTGTGCATGTATGTGATTTATCTACCTGTTTGTAATGTATCTTGTGGATTGTAATTCACCTATTTTTGAAATAGGTAAGTTACTGTGTTGGAGTTATGGGAAAGAGGAGATTATGGCAAATGATTTTATCTCAAACATTCAATAGCCCGGAGAACAGGTGTAGTCTTTTGTGAGGAGAATTCAGATTTTAAGGAAATTCCTACATTTTCTATCTTTAGTGTCTAGTACATAGTTGTATTCAGTTGGACACTTAATGTTGCTCCCATCAAATTTGGCACCAGGAACACTCTGTCAATACCCTTGTGCTCAAAGATCTGATGAAGCTCCAGCACCTCTAGCCACAGGCGGCCCAAGGGTACTGTGTGTTATTTTGGGGTTTAAAAGTCATTTTGACAGGACTACCATACCTAATTAGGTAAAGGTAAAGCCTGCTTTAATGAGCCAAGTAGCCTGTTGGGCCGGCGCTTAACTCTGGTTTCTGTAGTATGAAGCAACTAGGAGTATTTCTAGCCTCCCTTTGGATGGAATAATGCGAGGCCATTGCAGGGTTATCCCCAGCATTAAAGTCGCCAGCACCCATTTAATTCTCCAGGGTGAAGAGAGGCATTGTGAGAGTAAAGTGTCTTCCCTAAGAACACAATACAATGTCCCCAGCCAGGGCACATTTACTAGACTCATACAATTAAGTACCTAGCTCCTCTTAAGTTTATACATGTAGTAGTCCCTACTTTAAAGAGGATCACTTGGAATGAATGAAAATTAGCTGCAGGAAGCAGAGTATGAATTGATATCATGTTTTCATTGTGCTTTTTAAGGTTTCCATTTGTATAATTACTCGGGCTTTCCAAAGGAAATGCCCGAGGTATAAATTCGGCTTTGTTTTTGTTTTGTTTTTTTTTTGCGTTCAGTCACAAAACGCAGTTCCACTACAGCGCATGCGTGAATTGTTTGCGCATGCGTAGAATGAAACCTAGGGCGCATGGTTAAATCAAGAAAGCAATGGCTGCCTTCCCAGACAATTCCTTGCTTGATGTATGCGAAAGAAATTCGATGGTCTACGAACTTTACGAGATCAATTTACGAGACGAGCGATCCTTTACGATCCTTTACGAAAGAGTGAACCTTCTAACGAAGAATATCAAGCGAAACCTGCTATATCAAACAAGCTATCTCTTATTATGTTTACATGTAAACACAATCGTGTATTTAGACGTGATCAAGAACCCAGTAGAATACAAGAAGCTGCTCTGAAACGTCTTAGAAGAAAGGGCAGAAAACTGAAGGACTTTGTTTATGAGCGTATTCGTCCAAGCATACCAAGTTCCTCGTGGTTACGTCGTTATGTGAAGGTTAGAAGAGTTACTGAGAGTGTTTGTAAGCTTAATACGAAGAGGGCAAGATTAAATAAAAATTACACAACATGAGAAGAAGTGTTTGTCGAATTGTTCTGTGCGGGTATTTCAAGAGATAAGCTCTTTGATTTACAATAACAAACAAGGAATCAATTCTGCTAATGATTTCGTCTCAATAATCAATATTGGAAATCAGTAAGTTTGTCTCAGTTAACCAGACAATCATTTTTAATGCAGACAGAATTACCCACACTTTTAAATGTGTTCGAGACTGACTATGAACTTCAATACAGTGAAAATTACACTGGCACTATTAATCAAGAAGCTACAATAGAAGGATATCAGTACTGTAACTCCTTAGATAGAGCCTTTCAATCACTTATATCCGAAAATTTCAACAATTTTGTCTTGACAATAGGTTGTACTGCAGTAGCTATCTATTGTAAAGGCAATGTTGGCTTGAAAATATTCAATTCTCATGCAAGGGATATTTATGGTAGACACCATTCTCAAGGTACATGTGTGCTGCTTCAAGTACTATCACTAAATAGCTTAGTACATTATTTTAAGAGTATACATAACAATGATATATTTGAGTTCAAAGAGTTTAAAATTGACAAAGTTCAAAATAGTGCCCATTTTCAGAGTCATGCCTGTGAAACCAGAAAGTTGAATGTGAATTGTGCTGTGGCTGTCTATCCACTCTGCTACTCTGTAGTAAAATCATGTAGTTATTGGAATTCAAACACCTTATCTAATGTTATTCAGTATGGCAAAAGATTACAAAAATTCATCTTTGAACAAGTATTCACTGTCAGATGATTTGCCAAAAACAGTTACTGATGTTTGTGGAACTGACGTAAGTTTAGATCTTAAAAGTGATTACAGTGAAGGAACATTGTCTGATTCAGTTGACAGCAAATCAATTCTCAAAAATCTTGTAAGAAATAAAAGTTGAATGCACAGAATTCTTGATGTGGTTTTCAGATTTTTGTATGACATGTATTTTTAAACCCACAAAAGGTCAAAATTTGTGTATTCCCTCTTGGTATGTAATGAAAGTCAAATGCCTCTAATTGAATATACTGAAACTGTAAATAGCACTGCTTCTCTTGTTGTGGCCATCAGTAGTATTAAATATTCAGAGATTTTTCTATTAGAAACAATATGAACTATTGAACAGTAATATTGCTTCAACCTATTGATTTCTGACAACTCTTCTTGGGTGAACATTTGGCAACAAACTATGACTTGGTACCAATAATAGATTAAAAATTCCCTTCTCCTTGCAGTTAAAGACAAATACATTACCTACTCAGGGTTTGTAAAAGCCTTAAAAGTCCTCAAAAATGCTTGAATTTAAAAATGATAAACTCAAGGCCTTGAAAGTACTTGAATTTGAGGACTATGGCTTGACTTTTGCATTGCTTTTTCTTTTAAAGAAAAAGCAATTTTCAAGATGAAAATTACAGTACTTTTATGGAAAAGCTGAGAAATAATATTAAATAATTTTAAAATTGCTTATGCAAACCATTCCAAAAGTGGTCCCTTCAATTTCCTAAAACTTGGCCTTCAAAGTCACTGAAAAGTCCTTGAATTTCAACCTTTGGCATCTACAAGAACTTACTCATATATAGTGATATATTATTTGGATTGTTGTCTAGTACCATAACAACATTCATTACACTCCAGCAGACAAAAATAAACACAAGTATACTTATTTGTGACCGGCAACAATGGAATAGCGTGACAACAGTAACAATGGCAATATGGCAGTCCCCTAAAGATAACTCCAGATGTGCGATATTGAAAGCTCGAGTTCACGCAGATAATGCATCTAGTTTTAATTAAAAAAGAAACATTTTTCACCAAGATTAAAATTTTACAATTAAAAGAAACATCCCTCAAGCACCTCACTCTAACCTCAGAATGTCCAGCAAGCTCAACAAAAGCAAATTCAATCATTTAATATGTCTGTAGAGGAACATTACATACGTGTAGACCAACCTTGTCAGTATTGTTTTCTTTGTAGGTGTCAAAAGTGGTATCATTAAATGATAAACGTATCTTGTAATATGTAGTCCATTCTGGTGCAACAATTTTGGGGTTTCCCTGAGTAGCCACAGCACAGATGATATACTCGTACAACAGGTCAATTTGTAGGAAGTCATCAGCATTATTATTATCCATGGGTCCCCATGACTTATGGTTATTCAGTCGACCATGTTCAGCTACATATTTATAATTATGTTCTGATGAGGCTACAAAGCTGCTGTCTGGAATTTCACCGCCGATGGCTAAACCAATGGGCTTGTTATTACAAGCTGCAGATAATAATAACAACAATCATAAGCCTTCATATCTTTTCGATTCATATCTTCTGCAGCTTCTGAAGGACCTCACTGAAGTTAACAGTAACCATCCCCATCATATCTAATTGCAATACATCAATACAAGGATTTCTTTTCACAGTGAGTGTTTGAGCACTTCAAGATAAAATTATAATTCATTTTATTGCATTAACAGAGCAAGTTGAATACAGGCTGAATAATTTGAAAACCAAACTTTTACTGTTCAGACGTCTCTAAAGCAATACTTCACAATCAATTTCTTGTGCTAGATGAAGCGACTTTCAGAGTTTTCAATCCAATGTAGCCTTCAGGAGCAGCATATTAAAACTACAATATTGGTCCCTTAATTAATTGGTTCATTTTCTCCCATTATAATCCTTTACTGTAGGTCTTATTGGGACTTAAAGCTCAGCTTCTTTGAAGACTGCCATTTTGTTACCCCAAGTAATGAGAGTATCCAGGAATAAAATTAAGTCGACAGAAAAGATATGTAAATAATTGAAACGAAATTATAATTTCATTACACAAATATTTTTTCCAAACATTCACCCCACTCTGTGTTTTGGCCAGAAACTCAAACTAATAATTATTAGTCATAATCACCTGCCACAAGACTGACAAAGACACCTCTACAAGTTAGCATATTTGACCACCAAAATGAGTAATTAAAACAAAAACCTTTACTTTTTTCGTCTATAATTTATTTCTTCTGGTGATAATTTTTTTCTGGTAATCAGAACATGATCTGAGGTTGATAAGTGGCCCACAGGAGAAAAGTTGAGGTTTACTCCACATAAGCATGCAAGAGTACATTATAAGTTCCACACTCACTTGACATTTTTTCTACTCCAAACACCTCTGTTCTCATACACATCCTACCCTGGTGTGTTTTTGGCAAAAATCGCATATATCTAGTTAACACTCCATAAACAACATGCTTCACTTCTGAGTTCCTGTCATCATTTCCTATCAAAACCTAAAATAATACCAAACAGTCTATTTATCTGACCATAAATTTCTTTCAATGATATCCACAGGTAGAAAGCAACAATCACTGGAATATTATTAAAGTACATGTATTTAAAACTTTTACTTCATGAGATCAGGACTTTTATTTTATTAATGCAGTTAAAAAAAAATACTGTCAGTGACTTAAAACAGTCCATGAAAACATTTGTAATGCAATTTCTTTTTTTCTAAGCAGTATTTGTATACCTTAACTTTTCCTCCCTCCTTGTAGTCTGTCCAAGTCGTCCCATCTGTGGATAATTGTAGTTTGTAAGTCTTCACCCTCTGATCTGCTTGAGAGTTCCCTTGAGTTGAAACTGCACAGATGACATGAAGTGTCTGTAGATCAATCTGCAGATATGGGGTAGTGTCACTCATTCCTGCACACCAGGATGATCCTGATGTGTAGTTCAGTCGACCATTCTTGGCAGGTGTGCTGGCATCATATATAGAAGAAGCAGTTATGTGACCATCTTGAATTGTTCCACTTCCCACTCCAAGATCCAAATCAGTGCAGAGTCCTAAAGAACCAAAACTTACATTTGCAATGGATAACATCTTCATATTAATTACTGTGACAGGGATAGTCAGGTTGAAACACATGTATGTCATGAATCCTCATCAGGTGTGTCTTAATACAATGTCCAATGTGTCACAGATGTCTGATATTTGGATATACGACAATAAAAACCTTTGATGTTCTTTGATTTCAATACTTTAATCCACACACTATCCACATGGCAGCCAACAAGTACCACAACAACAACTTTCACTGGGCATCACAGGATGCCTACAAACACAACCCTTTCACCCTTCCGGTACAATACACTACATCCCTCCCTGTTTTTCCTTTTTTTTAGAGAAAGTCTAAACATAAATAACACAACTTCTACAATGTCTTACACAGAAATGCAGGCTCGGGCATACTGTTCATAAACAAAGTCCAGTTGGATTCCTAACATAATATCAATGAGCCTACAACAAATAACATTCAATTATCACTTAGAAAGTTCGTAGTCATCAAATCGTTTAGGCGGTCTGACATTCCGAGCTGGCCTAGGACAAACTATCTGCTTAAGTGGACTTCGAATAGTGGCAGTGGCCTGCTGAACAGACATCGATGATCCAGTTGGCCCTGGCCTTGGGAGTTCATCCTCCCCTTTTGCTACTTCTGTTTGGTTTGTTCGTTCTTGCTCTAGATGGACAGGTGTGATATCGACTTTTGCCTCCAAGGGTTTCTCTTGATACTTTTTCACAAATGAGACATTTCTTTTTATTTCGGCACCAGCTGTGCTTCTAATTGTTACCTCTCCTCCTTTCCTGTCTATTACTTTGCAAGGATTGGGTCATAGTTTGGAGACAGTTTGTTAGTCTTCAAGTTCTTCAGGAGTACTTTGTCTCCAACCTCCACTTCACTTGCAACAGCAATTCTCTTTGCATCAACATACTCTTTCTGCGATAACTTCCTTGACCAGTCTCGATCGCGGACTTCCTCCTTCCTCATTAGTGATAGGTGCCTCCCTTCACAGGTCTGGCAATGTTGGCCGCATTTCCCTTCCAAACATCAGGTAGAAGGGTGTTGCCCCAGTTGTCATCTGAGGAGTTGACCTATATGCGGTTAGGAATGTCTGTAACTCTTGACACCAATCTTTCCCCTCAATGTGAGCTATCTGGACTGACTTCATCAATGTGCAATTCTGACACTCTACTTCCCCATTGGCCTGGGGCCACAGGGGAGTTGTTGTGTGGTCTATCCCATTTTCTGCAAGGCTTCAAACTCTTCAGATACCAAATAATTTGGATATATCAACAAAGTTGAAATGGTAAATTGGCCACCGTAATGATTACAAAAGCTGACGTTTCGAGCGTTAGCCCTTCGTCGGAGCGAATAGAGGAATTGTGGGTTGTGTGTGCTTTTAAAGGCAGAAAATGGAGCTACGTTATTGGTGGGTGCATGGCAATGAGAAAAACATGAATAAATTAGTGGAATGAAAAGCGTTCATTGATCCCTGTGGGATTTAGACTGCCGGTTTGAAAGATGAGCTTTTGTTCAAGATTTTTACGGCTTTCCGTGCCACCTAAGTGCAAGGAAAGACCGCAGATTGCCATATGTTGCTTAGAATGATTGGGTAAATTAAAATGTCTAGCGACTGGTTTCGATGTGTCCTTGTCATTCCTTTCCACGTCTGGAAGGTGTTCTCGGAATCAGTGTTCTCTCTCGGAAGGTGTTCCCGAGAACACCTTCGAGACGTGGAAAGGAATGACAAGGACACATCGAAACCAGTCGCTAGACATTTTAATTTACCCAATCATTCTAAGCAACATATGGCAATCTGCGGTCTTTCCTTGCACTTAGGTGGCACGGAAAGCCGTAAAAATCTTGAACAAAAGCTCATCTTTCAAACCGGCAGTCTAAATCCCACAGGGATCAATGAACGCTTTTCATTCCACTAATTTATTCATGTTTTTCTCGTTGCCATGCACCCACCAATAACGTAGCTCCATTTTCTGCCTTTAAAAGCACACACAACCCACAATTCCTCTATTCGCTCCGACGAAGGGCTAACGCTCGAAACGTCAGCTTTTGTAATCATTACGGTGGCCAATTTACCATTTCAACTTTGTTGATATATCCAAATTATTTCGTTACTCCCACCGACGCAGCCCCAAACAGTTTCTTTCGAAACTATCAGCCTTTCTTCAGATACCAGTTGAGGCCCATTGTCAGTCTTGAGTGTATGCGGCACTCCAAACCAGGCAATTATTGGTTTTAGAGCTTCAATTCTTGTGCTAGTAGATGACCTCAAAATAACCACTTCAAAATATCTACTAAAAATAATAGTCTACCACCACCAGTAAACTTTCCCCTGAAGGTAAGGGACCCAAAATGTCAGCTGCACAATCTTCCCAAGGGCCACTGGGAGGAAAAGCTCAAGCCATATGTTCAGGGGGAGCATATTCACTGACCACTTGATGACCATGCCAACTTCTACACAGCTTCTCTGCATCAGCATCCATCTGGGGCCACCATACTTTACTGCGCAGTCTACATACTGTTTTAACAACACCCTGGCGTCCCTCGTGGGCCAACTCCAAAACACACAGTCGCAATTCTCAGGGAATCACTAGCCTGGAACCCCGTAAAAGCACCCCACCATGTGTACACCTTCTTTGCATGCAGGTACATTGCACTGACTCCAATCTCCTATTTGGACACATTCTTTGATGAGGTTTAGCTCCATATCCTTGGTTGAGACTTTTTCTATTTCAGCGGGTGTCAAAGCACAAGGAACACTACTCTCAACCACAGCATACACAAAGTCATAATCTCCGTCATTACTTTGGAACCCACAATTTAGCCTAGACAAGGCATCTGCGATGTTGGTTTTGCCTGGTCTGTAAACGACCTTAAAGTGATAGGCCTGCAGGCGAAGGACCCACCTTTCCACACGGGCAGAACGCTTCAATTTCTGCGAATAGATGTACTCCAGAGGCTTATGATCCGTCTCAAGCTCAAACTCCTTGCTGAAAACATACATGTTAAAGCATTCGCAAGCCCATACCAGAGCTAGGGCCTCTTTCTCTGTTTGGCTGTATCGCCGCTCCACATCAGACAGGCGTCACGAAGCATACCCAATCACACACCATTCACTTCTATGTAGCTGGGTTAAAACCGCTCCAAGCACCACTGGTGATGCATCTGCCACAATTCTTGTTCTGATGTTTACATTGAAGTAAGCTAGAACATCCGTGTGTGTGATCAGCTCTTTTAACTTCTTGAATGCCAACTGTTGTTCTTTGTCCCATTTGAACTCCGCATTCTTCTGGGTTAACCTCTGAATGGTTTCTGCAATGGATGACAGATCTGGGACAAACTTAGACACAAACTTGGCAAGACGGGAAAGATCTGACTTCACTAACATTCTGTGGAGGACCTGCCTTTCTGATTGCTGCGACTTTCTCTTCGCTGGGTTCTATACTGGTCTGTGTTACTTTGTGACCAAAAAAATGTCAACCTGGGTAATCTGAATTCACATTTGTCTTTGTTCAGTGTCAGACCTGTTTTTCTCAATTGATCGAGCACAGCCAAGAGCCTCTTATCATGCTGCTCCTCCCCTTGTCCGTGAATTATCAGGTCATCTGCTATATTAGCCACACCTTCACAGCCTCGCAGTACGTCCTGGATGATTTGTTGGTACTTTTCAGGTGCTGAGGTGACACCAAACATGAGTCAGGTATATCTATAGAGACCACGGTGAGTCACGACCGTTGTCACATGTCTACTCTCCTCAGCTAGAAGTATCTGATGAAATCCCCACTTGAGATCTACACAACTGAATACTGAGCTACCATTAAGATCTTGAAGCACCTCCTCTATGGTAGGGAGAGGCTGACATTCCCTCACTATTGCTTGATTGGTACACCTCATGTCTACACAAATCCTGATATATCTGTCTGCCTTGGGTATAACCACAACTGGCGAGACCCACCCTGTTGGTCCTTCAGGGACCTCCTCTATAATTCCACTCTCTAACAATTCATCTCACTTTCTCTCGACTTTCTCTCATACACCGAATGGAATCCTGCAGACTGGCTGCACCACCGGCTTCACCGAATCATCAATATTTAACTTTAACTCATAATTCCTAAGAAGGTCAACACTGTTAAAAAGTTCTATGTAGTTTTCTTTGATATCAGCTTCTGTATTGACAGCATTAATGGCATGGCTAGGCCCAAGTCGCAGCAAACAAAATTTCACTGCTGTTTCTCTACAGAGGAGACTTCTGCCATCTCCGTTTATAACTACAAAACCAGCTTTGCAGGTCACACCACTGTCAATGGATATAAAGTCTGCTGTAAATTTTCCGAGTGTTGGCAATGGCTTTGTACTTCCATAAAGAAATAAGGCTTTAGCCTCCTTTAAGGTCTGACACTGGATTTTCTGTGAGTTAAGCCACTCCCAAGTTCCTTGGCCTAAAAGGTTGCATGTTGCTCCTGAGTCAACAAGGACATTTTGGCAAATGAACACCTCCAACTACAACAGTTACTATTCCACTCTTTTGATCGAGCCCATCCCCCACCGAAAACACATAGTTAGGTGTTGAGTCTTGTTCTGATTTAGGGCTACTATCAACATAATTTGTGTTTGTCTTTCTGCCTCTTTCATTCACTAGATGTATTTCTCCAATCACGCTGTCACCTTGTCTTTGCCCCAGATTGGAATCCTTAGCGAGCTTCTTCCAACACTTGATCTTGAAATGTCCAATTTCTCCACACTGAAGACACTTTCTACCTCGAGTAGGACATCTCCAATCCCTGGCTAAGTAGTCCTTCCGACCACAATTTAAACAGTCCCTCTTCTCACTACTAGTGCTCCCTCAACAACAGTGTTCCCTTGTCCTGAACCACTGTTAGCCCCCACTGCTTCCATCTGCAAATTAACACTGCTTCCTGTGCCTGAGCTGTTACTACAGTAAACACGTCTAAAACATTGTGCCTTAATTAAAAACAATATGCACTAAAAACATTTACCAGATGAGGGTAATTTTTACCCGAATTAACCATTCAGAGTGCTTTGTTTGTTTCAGTTTACCGCCGGGTAAAGTTTACCCTAGTGGGGTACACTTACCATTAGCAATTCGCTCGTTAGAGCCCTTCTATGGGCTGTATCGACGCTAAATAATTACATTCTTTCGATTGTGCCTTCTTAGAATCGAATTTCATGATTTGGAGTTGAAAAAGGTGCAAAACCGATCAGCTTATATCTAGGATGGCGCGCTTTTGGATTTGTCGGGATTCAAAAATTGACATGGCTATGTTTGCAAAGTCATGTTGTTTTACCTTTATGATAAAATATTGTTGACATGAAGGTGTTTTATTGACAGGTTTTAGGTGACAAGTTTATACAATAGCAAATCAGGCGTGTAATATAATCCTGCAGCAATCCTAGCGCGCGTCTTCTTGATGTTAGCGACCGTCGATCATCGGGACGCCATCATTGTCGATCATAGGGACGCCATGACAATGTCCTCCTTTTCTTTCCGTTCTTAAATAAAATCGATAAAACAGTCATTGTAATGTACGATGCACAGCGTTTCACTCGCAAAAAACGTGACACATACTAACTATGGACACAATATGTAATCTGTGGACATCTTGGTGCCACGTCACGCACCAAAGAAACCATGTGCATTTAGCCATTTCTTCCTTCCTGAGAAACTACTCAAATATTGCAGAGAGTGGTGTCACATTTTACTTCTGATGTAATCGCAAAAGTCTTCGATGTATGCGCGATGGAAACTACTTTTTGAAAATCTTTATTTCCAGATTTTCCGGAGTGTTTCTTGCGAATTCTAGAGCGTACTTATCAAACTAAGTAATCTACCCTCACGTATCAAAGTATCAGGCGTGTAATCTAATTAAAGCATTCTATCCGGCGACTTTAGCAGCGTAACTTGGAAGATCACGATGGATCCTCGAGCCTCCACAAAAATTTCGTTTCCAAAATTCCTTTTCTTTACGAAATCGATAGAACAATCAACAATTTGAACTGTAATGTAGAAAACGTGACACATGTAATCTGTAAACATCTTGCTGTCTTATCACGCAGCAAAGAAAACATCTGCGTTAAAGTTATGACTCTTAGAGGACAAGAGATTTTTATGTGTTTGGCTGCTCTATTATGCGAACAATTTTTGCCGATTCGCAAGTGGAGTTGCCAAGATATCTTCATGGAAATATTTTTTTCTCAGCACATTCAGCAGCAGTGAAGTGTTAGTAAAAAATGGTGCCATTCGGAGTAAACGTTCTTTTCTTAACTCAAGAAAAAAATTTTGGGGGGCTCTGCTGTTGTTTCACAAAAGCCCTTTAAAACTGAACAAGTTGGAAAAATCATAATTGTCTTTTAAAAAGCCACACCAACCCATATTATACCGTTAATTTCAAGTCGTTTTATCAGTATTTCCTTCAAGCTCTGACGCCAGCACCCACTAACAAAGCGCGATTTTTTAATTCAATATCCACTATTGACGGAAAATGTTGTAATAAATAAGTTGTCCAAATTTACAGCTACGCAGACCAGCCACCATTCCTCAGAAATTCCACTACAAAATTTTGTGTAATGGGGAAGGCAACAGGAAGAATTAAGAAAATTTAATCTTTTCCGAATAATTTCACAGAAGGGAGCGTAATTTCAGAACGTAGCTGTCCCAGTTTTACACCGACCGTTTTCCTATTAAGAATGCCGCACACAAGCTTCATCTCACACTGAGGAATTTGCTAATTTCCTTTTCAAATTGTGGTCACGTACGTTCCATTATACTGTTACCACATCACTCAAGTTGACATGTACTAATAGAAACTGGTTTTTCATTGGTATGTGAAACCACGTATAACCACTTATAACATTAAAAAGTTGAGCAAGTTGAGGTTAAGCTTTTTCACGAGCAAGTAGAGAAGCTGTGACAATTTGCAATTTCAAATTACACGGTAAAACAGAAATGCGCGCCTCAGGGTTGAAGTATCTCCTCTATAAAGCATACACGCTGGTTAGCTCCAAGTGGCTAATTTAGAATTATTCACCAAACGAGCCAGCTCCTTTTTTACTCGTTTGCTCCTTTGTTACCGTTGCCAAGCCAAACGGGCCACTAAAGTAATACGCACTTTTAGAGCGGGGTAGGTTCATGATTGAAGTCTGAATCAACAAGCTGTAAGCGAGAGAAATAAAAGAAATTTGACGAAGAATGGCGAGAAATAAATTATCATCGAGAAGGACAAGAGTTAGTGTGTTACGAAGTCATAATGTGCCGGCACCCGACCAGCAACCATATTGAGTTCTGCCGCGCTGTGCTTAAGCTTCTTTAAAGAAAAAGAAAATTGTCGGCCAGAAAATAGAATAAAGGATTGTCACTGGCAAGATGTGTTTCTGCCGAGAGTCTCCTGAGACTCAGCAGGACGCCTTTGCGTTCCCATCAGCGGTGTTCGCGCCAAAACTCGTGCACGTGACATTGCTGTGTGGCATGGGGTTTCGTTTTTGTTTTTGTTTGCTTAACTCTCGCCATTCTGTCTAGAGTTTGTCATGTAGTTCGTTGCGTAAATAAATCATGCTAAAATTGAACGTATTCGTCGTCCTGAATCCTCGTTAAATCGCCGGAACAGGCGGTCTGTTTTTCAAGATTTTAATTGGAACAACTCCACAACAACCTGTCCGCACCGAAAAGGCATGCATCAGTCGGAAATGATTAGATCAACCTTAACAAAACAATTTTTTCGGATAGCGCATTTCGTAACCTTTCCATCAATAAAATTAGTTTACAGTGGTTACGCTTCAAACAGTGCGTTGACAATTTCTTTTGGGAAAGACACCCGCGAAGGTATATTGTTTTCATCAAGATGTTAGATCAGAGACATGCGCAGTCGATTGCGTGTTGTATATCCGGGATGTTTGTGATGACATCACGTAAAATGCACGTGGAAATATCGGTAGACAGCCGTCCCACTCTGCTCGAGATCAAGGGCACGATAGACGAGATGAGTTTTTAAAATAGATGTCTTTAATTGCTTGTGGAAGTATTCATCAAGGTCTTGAACGGTTTAGTGATGACTCTTAGAGGACAAGAGAGTTTTATGTGTTTGGCTGCTCTATTATGCGAACAATTTTTGCCGATTCGCGAGTGGAGTTGCCAAGATATCGATCAAGTACCACTTCATGGAAATATTTTTTTCTCAGTGCATTCAGCAGCAGTGAAGTGTTAGTCAAAAATGGTGCCATTCGCAGTAAACGTTCTTTTCTTAACTCAAGAAAAAAATATTGGGGGGCTCTGTTGTTGTTTCACAAAAGTCCTTTAAAACTGAACAAGGTGGAAAAATCGTAATTCTCTTTTAAAAAGCCACACCAACCCGTATTATACCCTTAATTTCAAGTCGTTTTATCAGTATTTCCTTCAAGCTCTGACGCCGGCACCCACTTTGACATTGAAACTACCAGTTATTCTATTATTTCGACTATTGTCCGAGCAGTCAACAAAAGGAAGTAAAAAACAATGGCAATCAGAAAGTGCCGTACACGCTCGTCACCTCGCTCTCCAATATGACATTTTATAACTAGAATAATTCCAGAACTTTAAAATGGTTTAGGCTACAGTGACAATCTTGAGATGTTTGTTGATTCCTCTTTCGTGGAATCAACAAACATCTCAGCAGGTTTCAGAGCATGACGTGGCACCAAGATGGTTAAAGATTACATGTGTCACGGTGGGCGCTTTCCATTTGACCAAAATTTTTGAGATTTCCGGTCAGAAATCGAATGGAACGGGAAAAGTTCCGCGATAAGTTTTCGAAAATTTAGGAATACGTTTTGAGTGTACCCTCTTAGCTACGGTCGCATGCGTTCCAATCGGCCAGCGAAAATACCGACATTTTGAACCCGTGATTTTTGTTGAATGGAAAGCGACCCTTGTCACCTAAAACCTGTCTATAAAACACCTTTATGTCAACAATATTTTATCATAAAGGTAAAACAAACATGACTTTGCAAACATAGCCGTGTCAATTTTCGAATCCCGACAAATCCAAAAGCGCACCATCCCGGATATAAGCTGATCGGTTTTGCACCTTTTTCAACTCCAAATCGCAAAATTCGATTCTAAGAAGGCACAAACGAAGGAATGTAATTATTTTGCATCGATACAGCCCATAGAAGGGCTCTAACGAGCGAATTGCTAATGGTAAGTTTACTCAACTAGGGTAAACTTTACCCGGCGGTAAACTGAAACAAACAAAGCACTCTGATTGGTCAATTCGGGTAAAAATTACCCTCATCTGGTAAATGTTTTTAGTGCATATTGTTTTTCATAAGGGCACAATGTTTTAGACATGTGTTAGTAGTAGATCATCAAAGTAACACTGCCTTCCTTTTCTAAAAATTTTCGACTCAATTTTTCCGAGTAACATTTGTCAATCAATTGATCTCTGATGTACTCATCTTCCCGCTCTCCAAACTCACACGAAGCGGTTCGTAGTCTGAGCCGACAAACAAATTGATCGACGGTTTCTTCATTACTCTGACTAATTTGCCGAAACAAATGTCTCTCAAACGGTACATTAGCTCTAGGAATAAAATAGTCATTCAGTACCTTGAAAGTTTCGGCGTAGTTCTTCTCTGCACCATCAGCCACCAGTGTGAAATAAACTTCCTGAACATCGAGTCCAGCTGTGTGAATTGAGTAGCAGGCCACGTTTCTGCGAGTCATCCGTGATCCCTTTACCAAGCACGTACTATTGAAACGCTCTTTTCCATTTTATCCATCGCTGCGAAACCGAATGCGGATCTCCTTTAACTTGAAAAGGCTGCAAACTGCCTACTTCCGCAGCCACTGAGGTCGACACCCCACTACTCGTGCTCGCCGAACTGCCATCTCCCTCACTTGATTCCCCACCAGGCATTGTAAACACGTATGTCCCCTCCAAATACAAAATGGTAAGAGAAACTAGCACAAAGACATTCCTCACCATCCCATCCTCGTCGCCAGATCTAATATTTGGATATACGGCAATAGAAACCTTCGATATTCTTTGATTTCAATACTTTAATCCACACACAATCCACATGACAGCTAACGAGTACCACAACAACAACTTTCGCTAGGCATCACGGGATGCCTACAAACACAACCTTTTCACTCTTCCGGTACAATACACTACAAGATGAGTGCCTGCAGATCTCAGCCAACAAAATTATTGATCAACTTTACTATAAATAAGGAAGAAATCTCGATCTGATCAAAACTTAACTGCATGGAAATACAATGAGTTGGTGTCATTTCTTTGGGTGTCCATGTTAAAGAATATAAGGAAACATTTTAGTTTCTAAAGAAACTCTATTGGTGCAGTAGAGGGCTAATAGATCAATTTTCGATAGAGGCAAGGTCACGATAAGTTTATCTTTTTTGTCACGTTACTTCTTTTTCGATATTTTCCCTATTTGGTCACTAAATACAGTTGCTGTGCTCCACTGAGTTTAAGGCTGACATGTCTTAACAGGTTCATTGTATGACGTAGATAAACAGTAACAGGAAATTTTGGGAAAAAACAGATTTTAAACCCTTCCTTGGTGCAAAAAGAGAGTCATTTTTAGTTTAAATGGGGTGCAAGGCAGGAATGTACAGGCTAATCAAAAGGAAACCTGTTCATGCTGGAATATGCATAAACCAGGAGAATTAGTCCATACCTCAATATATGCATACACATGACGAAAATGACACAACAGACTATCTTTGCAACTACCTTTGACTTTGACTGGTAGTGGATTATGTGGAATTCTTTCCACTAAACTGTATAACTACAATAATTGTGTAGATACAACAAGTACAATAGTTTCCGAGGGTGCTTTAAGCAGAAATTTAAGCGAATGTTACCAACCGATAGCTTCCCTGAAACAATATTGGTTTCAAACTTTGTCTGTTTGCTGAAGTGTAAAGTTTAAATATAATGCCGCAAATTGACTTTCGTAAATATTTCCTTCCTTCGTAACTAAGCCATTTATAAACACGTAGATGTTTGTAACTTTCCCGTTCGTTTTGAGATCACATTACAGTAAAAAAAAAAAAAAAAAAAAAAAATTAAAAACCCGCCACAGCTCTTCTATCGGGAATGTTGACGCAAAGTTTTAAGCCTCAGCACTCAAAACTGATTGATACCTCCGACCAATTTCGCTAGATGTAGAAATAAATTAAGCCTTTCGAGTAGATTTCATATGCTAGTGTGCTCACCTGAAGTTAGGGGAAGAAGCGCAGCGAGAAAAGCTACACAGAAACACAGGTGGAGATTAAATTGGGCCATGTTTCAATAGTATGTGTCACGCTATGCGATCGCGATTGTTTTGATTGACCGGCCGTCCGTAAATATCGCCCGGAGGTGTGCAATATGAAACAAGACGATCCAAGATCGTAAGTCGGGCTACAGGGAGACGTGCTGTTATGAATGTTGACCATTCGTGGTGCGCAGTGGTTCTAAAAGATATCTTAAGGAGGTACCAAGGTCCTGGTTTGTGGGCGTGGCATAAATTTTTTTTTTCACCCCTGAGAGACCCCAATTCTACAACAATGCACTCTCAGATATTTTTGGAGCAATGCCCTAAAAGGTATCACAGAAGCTGCTGCTGTGGACCTTTTGAGGCTGAACAGCCTAAGAGGTACCAAACCCACCTTTTTTTAACCCCTAAAAGGTACAACGAGCACCCCAGTCCCTTTTACTTAAGGAGTCCTCCCTTCCCAAGGGTGATAAGTACATGCCAATTGATGCATATGTTAAAAAGATACATTATGAAATTGTAATCATAACGGTCTGAATGCAAGGAGGTATATTTCATCGTGAAAACATTGTATGTATAGCATACCTCATCTTCATCATCATCATCTTTATTTTGGCCTATTTATATCATTAACTACAAGTGAGATAAAATAAAAAGAGAAAATAGAGAGAACAGAGTCTTACACATTGTAGGAAAGGGAGAAGTGTGTAGTGTATGGCAAGCCAATTGTAGCAATATTCAACTTTATTTAGCCAGGCTGGCTAAATTTAGCCAGGCTGGCTTTATTTAGCAAAATTCTATGAAATTCAATGAAATTCAATTTCAGTTCAATGAAATTCAGTTTCAATTCAATGAAATTCAATTTCAACTCAATGAAATTCAATTTCAATTCAATGAAATTCAATTTCAATTCAATGAAACTCAATTTCAATTCAATGAAACTCAATTTCAATTCAATGAAACTCAATTTCAATTCAATGAAATTCAATTTCAATTCAATGAAATTCAATGAAACTCAATTTCAATTCAATGAAATTCAATTTCATTTCAATGAAAATTCAAGTTCAATTCACTGAAAATTCAAGTTCAATTCAATGAAAAAAAAATACATTCAAAATTGCCTCCGGTTAGTGACCGGAAATGATGACTAGCATACGGGAACTTTCAGGCTTTATGTTTCCGTGCCGTAAATTTTAACTAGCATCATGGCGGACTTAGAGCCAGAATTTGACGTAAAAAAAGACTAACCTGAATTTTTATCGTCAGTGCTCGAAAGAACAGAGCAGTGTATAAATAAAAATGAAACGGATATCAATGACTTGCAAGCACAATCTGTAGTTCTCGATCGAACCGTTAGTCTTTTGAGTTCTATTGCCTTAACTGACATTGAGCAAGATCGGATCGAGTGGGAATCTCTAGCTACTGCTTTTTGTTGTTGTTCCTCCCGTGACATTACCAGTTGAACATCAGTCAGTTCAAGCCAGGGTTCTCAAGCGGATCGATCCACTCATGTCATTGATGTAAATGGACATAGATATCTACACTAACATTCACCAGATAGTAAAAGAGATTGTTGAAAACAGTTAAGAACACTATACCTTTTTGGTAAATCATGTGTCCATGTTCAATTGCTATGTAAGATGTGTAGGCAGTAAAGTTAACAATTGAGTGTCATTATTAATCAAATGCAAAAAGAACAGTCAACAGGGTGTGATATGGCTACCTAATTGCCAAAGAAAATCAGTATTCCACTAGTATCAAAAATGACTTTAACTTTAACTTTATTCAGGTACCTTAAAACAGAAACTCTTTTTGTAGCGTTTACGGCGACCAAAATCTAAATTCTAAAGTTCAAGGGCGTGTCGCTCTAAAACGCTGTTAGCGAGGTGTTTGGGACTATTTTACTGATCGAAATGACAACCCAAAGTTGACTGTTTGCACGAATCTTTATTCTTGAAAGGCGGTCGACCACGAACCACAATCAATGACAAAAATAAAGATTATTCTGACAGTCAATCAATCTATCGAACGATCGATCGTAAACTGAAACAACAATACAACGAGGTTCTATCAATCTAACGAAAAACCGCGGAATATATGATCAAAGAATCGCATGTTAAATACTGGGCTCTAAAGTCTATAACCAGATGTAAGCTTAATAATCATGATATAGGTCCCATAAATATAACAATTACGTTTATCCTCACTGATGAAAGTCCAAAATGGCATCTTTGTCGTCGTTTCCCAGAGTTTGATCACGAGGCACCTTGTATTTATCAGCCAATGTTCTCTTGTATCTCTGTCCACATTTTCTGTTCACTGATAACTCATTCGATTTCTGGTTGTTGTTGTTCATTTGTTGTTCATTTATTTGTTTAAGCAGGTTGATTAATTGGCAGCTGTAATAGTTGATGTGGACCTGCCGTCCTAACCCACCCATCCCACCCCAGGGGAGGACATCCATCACACAGTAATCTCGTGTGTGGGAAATTAACGTCTCCTGCCCCAACCCTGCAGGAGACGGGACCTCCATTTATTCGTCCCTATCCGAGAAGACTAGAATATCTAACTATTTGTTGATGTTATAGGAAGGTAGCAAATTCTTCTCAATTATTTTAAGACCTTGAGTGTTGGTCCTGCCGGGACTCGAACCCTCGACCTCCCGCACTACAGTCCAGCGCTCTATCCATTGAGCTAACCGGGAGGCGGTTGAAATTAGAAAGACCTTTGCTAAATCATTTGATTCTTTTGCTATTTTGAGTTCGCGGAACGACCGGTTCGAAATATACACACGCCATCTTTTAGAGAGGGTCTACCGCGAACGGTGTGTGAGTCTGTATGTTTGAGGGAAGAAAGATGACACATTTGGGTAAAGCGTTCATGTTAGCTCCATATCATATCCCAATAACTAATACACATTAATACCAAGTATTATTAAACTCATGTATGTAGCACGATGTGTCCTATATAACCTTGTTCTATCAGTTACCTTTGTTCTCCCTCATTAACCCACATCTACCGTAATTTACCCATGTTCTACTACGTTCACCCCCATATACCCCAGATTAACCATGTTCTACCACGTTCACCCTCATCTACCTTAGTTAACCCATGTTCTACCACGTTTACCCCCATATACCCTTGTTTAGCCATGTTCTACCACGTTCACCCTCATCTACCCTAGTTAACCCATGTTCTAAAACGTGTAACCCCGATCTACCCTTGTTTAGCCATGTTCTCCCACGTTCACCCTCATATACCCTAGTTAACCAATGTTCTACCACGTTTACCCCCATCTACACTTGTTTAGCCATGTTCTACTACGTTCACCCTTATCTACCCTTGTTTAGCCATGCTCTACCACGTTCACTCTCATCTACCCTAGTTAACCCATGTTCTACCATGTTTACCCCCATCTACCCTCGTTTAGCCATGTTCTACCACGTTAACCCTCATCTACCCTAGTTAACCCATGTTCTACCACGTTTACCCCCATCTACCCTTGTTTAGCCATGTTCTACCACGTTCACCATCATCTACCCTAGTTAACCAATGTTCTACCACGTTTACCCCCATCTACCCTTTTTTAGTCATGTTCTACCACGTTCACCCTCGTCTACCCTAGTTAACCCATGTTCTACCACGTTTAACGCATCTACCCTTCTTTAGCCATCTTCTACCACGTTCACCCTAATCTACCCTAGTTAACCCATGTTCTACCACGTTTACCCCCATCTAGCCTTGTTCAGGCATTTTCTACCACGTTCACCCTCATCTACCCTAGTTAAACCATGTTCTACCACGTTTACCCCCATCTACCCTTGTTTAGCCATGTTCTCCCACGTTCACCCTCATATACCCTAGTTAACCAATGTTCTATCACGTTTACCCCCATCTACACTTGTTTAGCCATGTTCTACCACGTTCACCCTCTTCTACCCTTTTTTAGCCATGTTCTACCACGTTCACCCTCATCTACCCTAGTTAACCCATGTTCTACCACGTTCATCCTAATCTACCCTAGTTAACCCATGTTCTACCACGTTTACCCCCATCTACCCTTGTGTAGCCATGTTCTACCACGTCCACTCTCATCTACCCTAGTTAACCCATCTTCTACCACGTTTACCCCCATCTACCCTTGTTTAGCCATGTTCTACCACGTTTACCCCCATCTACCCTTTTTTAGCCATGTTCTACCAAGTTCACCCTCATATACCCTTGTTAACCCATGTTCTACCACGTTTACCCCCATCTACCCTTGTTTAGCCATGTTCTACCACGCTCACCCTCATCTACCCTAGTTAACCAATGTTCTACTACGTTTACCCCCATCTACACTTCTTTAGCCATGTTCTACCACGTTCACCCTCTTCTACCCTTTTTTAGCCATGTTCTACCACGTTCACCCTCATCTACCCTAGTTAACCCATATTCTACCACGTTTACCCCCCATCTACCCTTGTTTAGCCATGTTCTACCACGTTTACCCCCATCTACCTTTGTTTAGCCATGTTCTCCCACGTTCACTCTCATCTACCCTAGTTAACCCATGTTCTACCACGTTTACCCCCATCTACCTTGTTTAGCCATGTTCTACCACGTTTAACACCATCTACCCTTTTTTAGCGATGTTCTACCAAGTTCACCCTCATATACCCTTGTTAACCCATGTTCTACCACGTTTACCCCCATCTACCCTTGTTTAGCCATGTTCTACCACGTTCACCCTCATCTACCCTAGTTAACCCATGTTCTACCACGTTTACCCCCATCTACCCTGGTTTAAACATGTTCTACCACGTTTACCCTCATCTACCCTAGTTAACCCATGTTCTACCACGTTCACCCTCATCTACCCTAGTTAACCCATGTTCTACCACGTTTACCCCCATCTACCCTTGTGTAGCCATGTTCTAGCACGTTCACCCTCATCTGCCCTAGTTAACCCATGTTCTACCACGTTTACCCCCATCTACCCTTGTTTAGCCATGTTCTCCCACGTTCACTCTCATCTAGCCTAGTTAACCCATGTTCTACCACGTTTACCCCCATCTACCCTTGTTTAGTCATGTTCTACCACGTTCACCCTCATCTACCCTAGTTAACCCATGTTCTACCACGTTTACCCCCATCTACCCTTGTTTAGCCATGTTCTCCCACGTTCACTCTCATCTAGCCTAGTTAACCCATGTTCTACCACGTTTACCCCCATCTACCCTTGTTTAGTCATGTTCTACCACGTTCACCCTCATCTAGCCTAGTTAACCCATGTTCTACCCCGTTTACCCCCATCTACCCTTGTTTAGCCATGTTCTACCACGTTCATCCTAATCTACCCTAGTTAACCCATGTTCTACCACGTTTACCCCCATCTACCCTTGTTTAGCCATGTTCTACCACGTTCACCCTCATCTACCCTAGTTAACCCATGTTCTACCACGTTTATTTCTATTTACCCTTGTTTAGCCATGTCTTACCACGTTCACCCTCATCTACCCTAGTTAACCCATGTTCCACCACGTTCACCCCCATCTACCCTAGTTAACCCATGTTCTACCACGTTTACCCCCATCTACCCTTGTTTAGCCATGTTCTACCACGTTCACCCTCATCTACCCTAGTTAACCCATGTTCTACCACGTTTACCCCCATCTACCCTTGTTTAGCCATGTTCTACCACGTTCACCCTCATCTACCCTAGTTAACCCATGTTCTACCACGTTTACCCCAGTCTACCCTAGGTAACCCATATTCTACGACGTTTACCCCTATCTACCCTAGGTAACCCATGTTCTACAACGTTTAGCCAAGAGAGAAAAGCCCCCCGGTATCACGACTAAGTAAAGTCAATAAAGTAAAGTAATGCAAGTTTTAATTGTTTAAGTTACGGTTTCTAAGTGAAGTCAATGGAAGAAGTCTTGGAGTGATATCTGTTAGGAAAAATCCAATCACCTAAAAGTATGACCTAACACAGCAAAACTATTTAACTTCGGGTCACTATTATAAGCCGGCCAGATCTTTTCTTCTCTTTTACAGGGGAGATTTCGCCACTAATCAGAACTTTAAACCAGATCGATCATTTTTCAGGCGGTACTGTATGTTCTGGTAAATTTTTTTAATTGTTCTAAAAAAAACCCATGTATTTACAGGCTTATTGAACAACAAATAGACGGCTTACTAGTACAATATTTTGCAAAACGAAACGAAACGAAACCAGGCGAGATGTAACGAAATTAAAAGAATGATGCAGATATATTTTCTAATAAGTTAAAGGTGACTTTCACAAGGATTTGGAGTAGTCTTCAATCAATGAGAAGGATTTTTATTCATTTTGCAAAGCAGTAAGATAAGAAGAGTTACTATTTTTTGAAATCAACTATTTTCACCCTGCGGAGAAAACGTGACGCCTTTCATGTCACAAAAATACATTTAACCATTTCAAATCATTATTTGACTGAGGACTTTTGCCTTGGTTTTATTTCTTAAATCGTATTTAAGTAAATGCGAAATGTACCATTTTCACCCTTCAATGACAATATCTTTCTATTGAGGTCACACAAATACGTTCAAAAGTCTCTATGCGAGGGCAAATATGCTATTTTAAAGAGCATCAAAATTCCATGGGGCAACTGTCAGACCGATAAACACTCTATTGTCTTTATTGTTCACCACTAAATTTTCTTCCTCGCGCTAGTTGAAAAACAGCCATAACAAAAAAGAATACCTTTTGTTTCTTTTCAGTATCACTCATAATTATCGCGTCTGAAAAAGATTAAGAGATGTGTAACAGTCAAAAGTAAACATCATCTAGAGATCGTGGAGCCAACGACAGATCTTCGCCAGTTTAATGGAGAACACCTTGCCTTGTGACCGTGTGAACATTATTATTGTTGCTTCTATATTCATGTTTAATATGGCTAATTTTAATTGAACAATCCATCAAATAATAAGGGGAGAAGGAGATCAAGTTCATCAACATTCCTGAGAGTACTTTGCTCAGCATCTGTTGATCGATACATCACCTGAAGGAAAAGGTGACATAGCTAATAAGTGGCATGAAAAAACTGCATCATTGTGAGGTTTATCGCATTACTTCAATCTCTCATTACTCAATAGCTAGATTTTTTGCTAGCTTTTTTCTGAAGTTTCAATGTGAGGAAGAACTTATAAAATGTTGTCATATTTAGACAATGCAGGCGAGCATGCTTTACAACCTTTACCATGGGTTTTTTAAGTGAGCTATTCATAACCCAAAGAATGTATGATTCTAGGGCACCCCGCACTGAATACGAATAATGGAAAAAGCTTGCATAAAATAGGTTCAAAACTTCATCCTGTGATTAAAAAGATATCTAACAAGTAACTTAACTGAAGCCAGGAATACACGTGATGCTGAAAATTGTAACTTGCCTTGAATATCACTTGATGAACTTGTCTCGCCTGTATCTTTTCCAGTTTGGGACTCAACTAGAAAAAGAAGCTTCTATAAGTATTCTTTCTTTCTTCATTTTACTTTTCAAACCCGCATTTTTTTGTCAGTTGTGTAACTTGCCTTGAAAATCACTAGTTGAGCTTGTCTCGCCTTTATCTGTACCTGTTAAGGAACCATTTAGAAAAAGGAGCGTCAACGAGTTATCTTTCTTCCTCTAGCGAATTTTTAATCCCAGGGTTATATTTCATCTGCTCGTTTAGTCAAAAGCTTCCTTTTGGATAGTTTTTTAAACCAAATAAAACACTGCCCAGAAGACAATAAAAAACTGAACTTTTTGTGTAATTTTTTTTAACAGACTTTCACTGATAACAAGTCTGATTTAGTTGTTTTTATGGTAAAGTACTTGTACTTAGGTCATTAAATTCAATTCACATGCACGTGCTAGATGCGGTACTTGTAGTCAGTGATGAAAAAGCTGCAAACAAGAAAAGAAAGCAATGATTTGGCAAACCATGAATATCACAGAAGCCTAATGTACTTATGTACTTGTTGTGGTGTGTAGTCTTTAATAGTTCGGTCAAAGCAGTTTAATGAACAGATATTAAAAACATCAAAAAGGCTTTCAAGGTAACAATATTCTCTTAAACCAGCAATAGCCGTCTCAAGAAAAAAAGGTGACAACCGATATAAACTGGCAGAAATTAAAAGGAACAACAGTTGCCGACAAGGGCATTTCACTTTCAGTTCTTCAGGGTATGGTTCCTTTGATTTGAAACATACCTGCATCGTCTGTCACCCTTTAGATGAAAGCAGAAAAGGTATATCTATATATTTTCAAATTGCAACATTTTTGAAACGTGTGTATGTATTTTTAATTCACAAGAATGTATGACATTTTTTAATAAAGGCTCATTGTTTCGAAAGAAACTGTTTGAGGCTGCGTCGGTGGGAGTAACGAAATAATTTGGATATATCAACAAAGTTGAAATGGTAAATTGGCCACCGTAACGATTACAAAAGCTGATGTTTCGAGCGTTAGCCCTTCGTCGGAGCGAATAGAGGAATTGTGGGTTGTGTGGGCTTTTAAAGGCAGAAAATGGAGCTACGTTATTGGTGGGAACATGGCAACGAGAAAAACACGAATAAATTAGTGGAATGAAAAGCGTTCGTTGGTAGCGTTCCTTCATTCCACCAATTTATTCGTGTTTTTCTTACAATTATGACATTTTTGGACTCCAGATACCCCTACTTATGCACACCTATATGTACATTTCATTATATCAGTTGGTTTAGGCGAGCTCATATTAAAATTCCTTCAAACGAGCAATATCTTTTAAATTGTGCATCTTTACCTTTATCAAGTTCACCCAAAATTTCACCGGCAAGGTAACGCCTACTTATGTGGGCAGATGTCGAGCTTGTTGTTCTGCTCCAAAACTTATTCGACTTCCCCACGCAACCAACAACTTTGGAGGTGATGAAATGCCTTATAGTGGCATCGGTTATCACTGGGTCGATACCATTTACCCTCATGTGCCTAGCTAAGGAAGGCACATTAAAGGCTACAGCTTCCCCACAGCCACATCGAGAGGGCTTTATTCTATTAATGACAAAGGAAGTCACCTGACAAGCAAGCCAAATGATAATTATGGATGTTCAAATTTTATAATATCCAAAAAGTAATAATAAGAAGAATAAGCAATACTTACGCTTTGAACATTGGAAACAGTAATTGATCCGAAGAAGTTCTTCAACACTTTGTCGATGTCATTGCAAACTTGCTTTGGCAACTGAACAGATGTGGCAGTGACATAGGATGCACATAACTTGGCAGCACAGCTTTTTCAATTTTTTCCTCTACCGGGATGAACAGCTCTGGCAAGCCTATCTTCTCAAGAATCTGCATTAAATTAAATAGACAACATATCTTACGTGAGACATGATTAAATAAAAGTCACGATTTAAACAGGATTAATGCAAGATTTTGTTTTGACCTGTAATTTTCGGTTATTTCTATTTACTAAGCTTAAGGCTTTAACTTCCTATTCATGCACTTATTAACTTCGACCTGTTTTAAATGGATTAACCTAATCAGTAATAATGAGGAACTGAAGTGTCGGCATATAGAACCGATGTATCCCATCCTAGTGCGGCTATGGGGCACACCCTAATTTGAATTCAAACTTTCATACTGTTACCCTGACTCGAACGATATCTATAGATTAGTTATCATCCGATAACAGTAGTTTTTGTGTGATTGTCTTTTAAGAGGCTTGGTTTAGTTTGGGATCCTCACCCAAATTTCAAATATTGTAATTACCTCTCATCCAAAATATAACGAAAGGCTATGATCGAGATGTACGAGATTACTTGGCATGGCATTTTGAAAAACAATAGCAAAAGATATAATTACACACATAAGAAAAATTGAAGAAATGAATTTGGAATGAACTAAATCAAAGATTGCTGCACGTCAAAGAGGCCCTGAGGCCCTACTTATAAACTGCCTTGGTGGTCTTTTCCAGAAGAAACAGACTGCATTCCCTGCCAGGATTTATCGAGGATGTTATTGAGATCAGTTTACATCATATAATTTCTTTACTTTGATTTTGGATAACCCCTTCCCATCTGCCACCATGATACTAATAGTGATCATGACGATGATAAGGAGGAAGGCACTCCAAACGCATGGCACTTAATTGCCAAATTTTTCATTGCTTCTTTCAAAGGGACAAGAACAAAAAGGTGTGTTACGAACCAAAGTACCATTTCTAATAAACAATTAGACTCCATGTTGCCGTTCGTCTGTTGGCGTCAAAATGCAATGAGAACACAAAAGTGACACACGAAGAGCAGCCGAAAAACAGAATAGATAATCTGAAATAAACAGATACAAAATCAATTCTGGGATTATCATATTTCCTCATATACTTCTTCATTTCGTTTCCCGCCACTTTCCTTCTGAAGCACCACATTGTAATATCCCTGTTTCTCAGGTTTTTCCTGTAACGACTGATACTCAGTAGGAACTTCAGACTCCTGAGTCGAAGGCCAGGGTTTGAGTTCCATATATGTGTTTGGATCTGAAGCATGTTCGTCACTTGACTGTTGATCATGTGAAGACTTGACGCCATCAAAGTCAACTCTTTGTTTCCTTTGTATCCTTTTATAATGAACAGCTCGTCTGTACTGCCATATCAACCCACAAATTATAATGAGCAACACGACCACAATACAAGACAGTGCGATCACACTAGCAAAGAAGATGCTTTGTGTATCTGGTAAAAGAAAACAAACGGCTTTAGAACAAGCTATCAAACACCGAAAAGTACTTGGTTACTTTGTTTCAATGCAATAATGTTGTTTTTTTAAACAGTTTCACCCTAAGAAATACGACGTTTCTTTTAACTTCGAGGTATGAAAACAGTTCTAAACTTTCTGTTGTCTCGTCTCGAGGTCGGATTCCATTGAAGGCAAGAATTTTCCAATTCCTAATGACTCGAGATTTCGTTATCAACTCACGTATATATGACTTATGGTAATCTCTAAGAGAAAAGATTTAACCTTGAGCTCTCTCAGCAATGGTACATATAACTCTGTTTTGATTTAGTTACAACCAAATAACTCAATTTTCATATAAGAAATGATCGACCTAAACACTAAAAAATTTTCTTTCTGAAGAAAGAAAATATAACTTCCTACTGAACAACGTCTGTGTATCAAGTCAGTACATAACGTTGCTTTTGATACATATATCGGTTTAAACCTGTGTAAACAGCTTCATAAAGATGCCCAAAGATTTCATACCGGACTTGAAAGTTCTAAGCTTTCCAAAATGTTTGAGACGAAACGTTTTGGCGCGTTCGAATGTGAGGAAGAATATCTACCGTCATCAATTTGATTATCCGTAGGAGCAAGCAGGGTGATTTTATATTCTGTTGACCCAAAGCTGTTTGTAGCATGGCACACATAATCCCCATAATCTCGTCCATCCCGTGGCGTGACAATGATACTGTTACTAAATAACTTCATGTTATCACCCATTGGAACCTGACCATCTTTCGTCCACGAGAAGTTCAACGGAATATAACTAGTTGCTTGACATGAGAGTAAACATGGAGTTTGCTTTTTACACATCACTGAAGAAGGGGAAAGCTCTTCGATAATTTTGGGTGGCACTGTGTGAAAAGGAAGAAAAATGTAGTGAGACCAATAATAATAATAATAATAATAATTTATTTCTTATATAGCGCTACTTACAATAACAGATCAATAGCGCTTTACAACTGATATCTCTAAATATTAAAATCTCATCTAATTAAAAAATAAATAGATAAACAAATAATAATTACATATTACAGTTAAATTGGCTATATAGGATTCATAATTTATCTAACATTAAAAGGTTTGCCTAAAAAGAAAAGTCTTAATTGAATTCTTAAAAATTTCTACAGATCGAATATTGCGTAGTTGCAATGGAAGCTCATTCCATAGATGCGGTGCAGCTGCCTGAAATGCACGTTTACCCAGGGTTGCCATCATTTTGCCTCTAGGTGGCTCTAATAAAATACCTGAGTTAGATCTAAGATTGTACAAGGACTTGCGTTTGATAACTAAAAGTTTGCTAATATATGCAGGTGCGAGACCATGGATGGCTTTAAAAGTTAATAATAGGATCTTAAAGTGTATACGCGCTAGTACTGGTAACTAGTGTAACTCATAGAGCACTGGAGTAATGTGAGAATACTTCCCGATATCCATAATTAGTCTGGCGGCAGCATTTTGCACGCGTTGCTCTTTGGGAAGGCCATACAATAAAGCATTACAGTAATCTAACCTACTCGTGACCAAAAAGAATTTTGACAAAATCATGCTCAAGTCAAAGGAGAAGAGTATACCAAAAATATGGGGACACTTCCGTGATGTACTTTTGTTTTGCACGTTTAGTGGTGGTTTGCTGTGTTGTTACTGATGCTTTTAATTTCAACCTTCAAATTCAACAAGAAGTCAATGACCTGTAAAAAGTGGCCCGAGCATTTTCCAGACCTGTTTCTATAGTGATCATCGCGGCGCTTAGTATAACCATAGTTGTTCAGTAACTTTGGTAGAGGTTGGCACATTCTCTAACTTATTGTTAAAACTAACTCACCGACTCTTCCACATATTTACTTCACAGAAGATATAATTATACAATTGTTAGGAAATGTTCAGTGTAACTGTAAATCAGTTTCTACGTACCAGCGATAATGACTATCGTAGCTGTACGGCTCTCCCCAAACATATTCACTGCTTTACATTCATAAACGCCACTGTCACCAGCAACAACATCTTTTATAATAAGTACTTTGCCGTTGTTCTCCAACTGAGCGCGAGGTATACTGGTAAGACCATCTTTGGTCCAGGTAACAGAAGCCTCAGGGTCTCCAGTAACAAGTCAACACGACAAGTTCGCCGACTGCTGTAATTGTTCTTTTAGACAGATCTTTGATGACAGGTCTACCTGAGTTTTGATAATCATGAAATAGTCAGGGCAAAGTATTCAATCTAAAAGTAACAATTATGCGGATAGTTTCTCAAGACATGAAAACTTCGTGTTTTTAGTTCTTTAAGCATGGCAATAGAAGAACCTCGCAGTAGGACACAATAAGTTTTGACAAGACTATTTGATCTCTTCGAATACTCTAGACACATTTCTCACATCCTTAGTTTCCTGCGTCTCAAGGAAATAGGAATTATATGGAATCGGATGTTTCGATTCTGTGCACGTTCATCAGAGCGTGACTCGAATTAACTCTAGCAAAGACATGCCTCTTTGAAGTTCGCCGGGTCTCCTAACCTGTCCCCTCTACTAACTCTGATGGAACCCTCTTTCTTACCAGTCTCCTTTGTTTTCTTGGAAAGAGCTGTACTTTTTGGTCCATCCCCAACAGAAGTGAATGGCAATATTTGAAATTCATATTCTGTGTTCTCACGAAGCCCAGTGACCTCTTGAGTGCAAGTTGCCTGATTGTTAATGAGATGCATACTTGCTGGCCCTAAAGAGCCTTTCTTTTTGTAGAACAATTTAAATCCTTTGATCATTCCATTTCTGGAGTCTTCTGGGGGTAACTGCCAGGATCCTGATATACTGGAAGAAGTGGTTGCAGTCAAAGTAAAGCCACTAGGAGGCAGTGAAGGAACTGCAATTGAGAAGTTGCAATATAAAAAAATCATACTAATAATCATAACGACAAACAGAGTCATTATGATCGTCACCGTCGTATCATTATCAATTAGAAATCGCTTAGCAGCGACCAGTAAATGAATGCTATCACTCTTTTCATTTCTCTGTCTTTCGTACGAACAGTTATAAAAACCCCCCAGCTGTTTTTTCAAAGCTCCCAGTTCGTACGTTTTAATATCTTTGTCACAGTCGTTGATGGAAGCCCAAGAGTTCCAGAAGTTTAGCCATTCCTTTGTGCTTTGTTCGGTGTCTTCGTTCTTTACAATCTCCTTCAAACTTTAAATTAAAACGTTGCTACTTTCTCCTAACGTCTTCGTCGTTCGTGAAAATATGTTGAAAATATGCCCTATTCAAAGGTATTCGTAAGGTAAACATCAGAAGTCGGATGATATTTTCCTTCCATTTGTAGGATGTCTCTTCCAATGAGGAACACATACTTGACTCAGAATATCTGTGTTGTTGCTGTTTTTTTTAGTTGTTTTTGTTTTTTCTTATCGTCAGTGACACTCACGAACAAATTCTAAAAAGGAATACAGCAGAAAGTGACATTGAAATTAGATGAAGGCTGTGGAGGAGCTTCAATTGGACAGTAGTGTTTAAATCAGTTTCAATATCTCTGAAAAAAAAATGTCTGAAAAACTTGACGTCACATCCTAACTTGCCACATGAATATGAATGCTGTTGCATTTTTGTACAGTAATCACTTGATTCCTAACCATCTACTTGTTTTCATTAGTCTTTTCATCGTATGTTTAGTATCTCATTGTGAGGAAACGTTTAATGACGATGGGAAAATTTCCAAAACATGGTTCACAGATCTTTTCATTATCTCTAGAATGTCACATACCATTTTCCATTGTTCTTTCCACCTCAACAGAACTTTTTGGTCCATCACCACCAGATGTGTAGGCCAACACTTGAAATTCATATTCTGTGTACTTATCAAGTCCAGTCACCAGTCTCCTTAATGTTGATCCATTGGTAATATTCAAGAAGGTAAAAGACCCTGCAGAGCTCTTCTCTCTGTAAAAGAGTTTAAATCCTTCAATCTTTCCGTGTCTAGCAAATACTGGTGGTAACTGCCAATAAGCTGTAATGCTGGTAGAGGAGCTTGCAGTCAAGTTGAAGGAAGCAGGATGTTGTGATGGAACTAAAACAAAAAAGGAAAAAAAAAATCAAGTGGCATTTGCTTGTTAATTGACTACATAAACTCCATTATTTTGGTCATCCCTAAGTTTGTAATTTTTGCTTGTCTGCTGTATAATTATAATTGCTGCATACTGAGGAGATATTTATCTCCGGAACTCTAAGCTTTCGGGTTTAATCGCGCAATTACACAACAAGGATACACGCGATAGCCAAGAGCATACTTGTAAGTCAGTTCAGGACGCACTGCATGAGCCATACAAAGCTATCTTCCTTTGTGAATGCAAAATTTTGTAATCTTTCTATAACGTCTTACTTTCACATATACAATAACAATGAGCACTGCTATAATTTTTCTGAACAACCGCCTTGTTAAAATTGAACTAATTTTTTAATATTATTCAATTCATCTCAATAGGGAAGGTCTCTCTGTGATTAGATCATGACATCATTTGCTCCATCTGCATAGTCGCTCACTACTGCATAGGTTCAGACAGTAGTGGTCACAAAATTTCGGGTTAAACTACGTTAATATCTGTAAGGTGTTGATTCCCAAATTTTGTTGTGTCCAGCTCCAAACTTTACTGAGTCAGTTAACTAAGATCAGTGACCATTGAGGGATACTTAGCTTTCCTTTGGCGATTAGGTTTACTAATAATTTTGTCTTTGTCGATCTTCAAGACAAAAAGTGGTCAAATGATTACCTTTAGTTAAAAGTATTCCATAGACCTCTACTCTAAGAATTTTCCAGACATGATATTGTGTTGGCACAAAGCGGATGTACTTTGCACTTGCAAAGCTATTAAGACCGTGTTTTACGGTTATGTCTTTGTTTTTATTTCCAGGAAAAACCTGTAGCTAGCAGCACAAAAAGAGAACTCATTGTTAGTAACATTTTATTTAAGATAATGCACCATTAACCACAATAATCAACAGTTTATCATGAACATTAAGGTTATAAGCTGATGATAGAGAATGATGCTATCTGAATTAAACTTGTTGGTTTTTCTGCACGGGTACACGCAAGTATGTAATTTATCCTGTTTGTAGTTCATCGTCGGGATAATAATCTACCTGTTTTTGAAATAAGTAAATTATAGAGTTAAGTAACTGGAAGAAGGAGGAAAGTTACTCTGGAAATGATTTTATTTCAAATCATTATGCGCCGAGAATTAAATATTTGGAGGAATATTGCGAGATTGTAAATGGTTCGTGTGTCACAGAGCTCCCTTCAAAAAGGTTACTCTACACATGAACTCATAGTGTGAAATAACTTGCACAACTACTTCAATCTATAACAGTACAGATTATCTCTTAGGAGCCTTCCTTGACAAGGTGAAAAAAGGAAAGACAGAGCAAATATGGACACCAGGTTCACTAATCAAAAAGAGCTTCATTCCTAAATCAGAATAATCCGCACCAGTTAAGCACATATAGATTAAATGGTCATAGCAAACACAGGTGTGCCCATACAAGAATGGATTGTTTACAAGTCAACAGACTATAACAATATTTTGTCTTCTTGAACAAAGACATTAATGGTTCATGGGAGTCAGTCTCCTTTACATCACGTTCCAAAATAGAGTTATCGAGGGCTGCAGGATGTAGAACTGTGAATTGCAGTTTTCACTTGTGCTTTGTAAGTTTTTAATAAATTAAAAGAGAAGACCTCGAAATTTTTTAAAAAGAAGAGCGTGAAGTCTTGTCTTGACTTGGAAAATGAAGTAACTGTACCAGATATAAATTTAGGAATTTATGTTCATGTCCTTTACATAGATTAACCTTGCCATCATTGTTTACTTTTTCCAGTAGGTGTCAAAAGTAGTAGTATTTAGTAATTAATGTCTCTTGAAATGTGTGCTCTATTCTTGAGCTGCTGTAGTGGATGCTGGATTTCCCTAAGTAGCCAGAGCACAGCTGGTACATGTATACTCATACAGCCGGTCAATTTTGAGGTGATCATCAGCCTTGGTCTTATCCATGGGTCCCATGCTCTTTTATTGGGGTAAAAAATTGAAGACTCAGGATTACTTGGAATTACTGACAACTGCTGGATACAGAGTGTAAACACCACATCCCAATTGTGCTTTTGAAGGTCAGCATTCGAAATTGATTAAGAAAGAAATTCTACATCAAGAATGAGGTACAAAAAAAGAAACATCCCCCCATGCACCCTACTCTTGATTAATAAAATTTTAGTGAGTGCATCAGATGCAGATTTAACCATTTAATACGACTGTACATAAACATCACAAAGACCAACCTTGTCATTATTGCTTTCTTTGTAGGTGTCAAAAGTGGTATCATTAAGAGATAAATGTATCCTGTAATGTGTTGTCCATTCTGGTGTATTCATTGTTGGATTTCCCAGAGTAGCCACAGCACAGACGATATACTCATACAGGAGGTCAATTTGTACGAAGTCGTCAGTATTGTTATTATCCTTGGGTGCCCTTGCCTTATTCTTATTCAGTCGACCATATTGAGCTCGATATCTATCATTAAATATTGAGGTGGCTGTGAAGCTGCTGTCTGGAATTTTACCACCGTCAGCCAAACCAATGGCCTTCATATCACAAGCTGCGATAACAACAATTACTACCCTTCATATATTTTGTATTTATATCTTCTGCAACATCTAAAGGATCCCACCTCAAGTTACCAGTAACCATCCCTATCATACATGCATTTGATGCAGTACATCAAGTGCTCTCAGGAGTACCCCAGGGAAGTATTCTGGGGCCACTGCTCTTCCTTTGGCATATTAAAGATTTACCAGATGTGTTACCTAGCTCTACTATGGCTTACCTTTTCGCAAATGACACCAAGCTTGCTCGCATTATCCACTCTGAGTCTGATATAACTAACTTTCGACAGGATATTGATAAAGTGCTAGAATGGTCTACTAACTGGCGCATAAAGTTTAATCTCAAGAAGTGCGAAGCTATACGTGTAACTCGAAAGAAATCTCCACTTCAAGGCTCCTATCATATTGGGAATCATGTCATTTCTCAGACCGATACGCAAAAAGATCTTGGTATTATTCTTAATACCGATCTAAAATGGAGTTCCCACATTTCTTCCATATCATCCAAAGCTAACAAATTGCTGGGTTTTCTCTACAGAACATGTGACCCTCGTTTTGGACCCACAGTCAAGCGTTCCTAGTACGTGAGCCTGGTGCGATCTTATCTGGGTTATGCCAGTGAGGTGTGGACTCCCTTATATATTGGTGGTCTTCGAACACTCGAAGCAGTTCAACGCAGAGCAACAAAGTATATTTAAGGGTATCCTGACGCCCTTATTCCCTACAAAGAAAGGCTTATTAAACTGAACCTATTGCCAGTGTCGTATTGGCATGAGATCATGGATCTAGTTTTTTTCTTAAAGGCCATTAATGGCATTATAACAGCGATATTACAGAGTTTATTCAGCCCAAAGTAATAGTTAGATCTACTCGTAATAGTTGTTCCTTAGATTATCAGCCTTTGAAATGTAGAACGTCTCTTTTTCAACGTAGCTATTTCAAAAGAACCGTTAAGTTATGGAATTCTTTGCCTTTGTCATTAAGAACTTTACCTTGTGTTATTTCTTTCAAAGGATCATTAATTAAACGTTACAAAAAAGCTCTTATCGAAACGTTCGATCAGGACAATGTTTTTACTTGAAAGTCCTTGTGTCCTAAATGCTTTGCCACCAGGAATTTAATTGGTTTCCGCCAGTGTTGCTTCTAATTACTTATAAACTATTATACTTAGGCATATTTTATATATTTTAGGATTTTGCATATTAATCAATAGTAATAATAATAATAATTTATTTCTTATAGAGCGCTATTTACAATGACAGATCAACAGCGCTTTACACTCAATGTATAAACCCACCCATCCCACCCCAGGGGTGGACATCCATCAAACAGTAATCTCGTGTGTGGGAAATTAACGTCTCCCACCCCCAACCCTGCGGGAGACGGGACCTCCATTTATTCGTCCCTATCCGAGAAGACTAGAATACCTAACCATTTCTTGATGTTATAGAAAGGTAGCAAATTCTTCTCAATTATTTTAAGACCTTGAGTGTTGGTCCGGCCCGGGCTTGAACCCTCGACCTCCCGCACAACAGTCCAGCGCACTATCCATTGGTCTAACTGGGCGTATACATATCCATATACATATCTATACATATGTATTTTTATATAGACATTTTTAAGACATATTAAATTAGTCTTGTATTACCAGTTTTTTTTTCTTTGGAATTTCACCTAGTTGGAGCTTGCTCTGTTGTGATTATTCCTCACTGACCTTTTCGCTTTTCGCTTTTCGTTTTACTATTGAGCTTATTTATCCTTCTTATTATTTTTTTTTTACTCAGTGGAAGTTTAATAAATAAATAAAGTAAATAACAATATACTTTCAAAGTGCGTGTTTCAGCACTTCACGATAAACTTACAATTAATTTTTTTCTCATTAACAGACCAAGGTGTATAATATTTAAGTTAAAAACTAAACTTTTACTGTTGAGATATCTCTAAAGCGATGATTCAATATGAATTTTTTTTGCTAGAAGAAGCAACTTTCAGAGTTTTAAATCCAATGTCTTCATGAAAAGCACATTACAACTACAGTGTTGGTCACTTTATTTGGTTTATTTTCTCCCATTATAATCCTTCTAGTCTTATTAGGACTTAAAGCTCAGCTTCTTTGAAGATTACGATTTTGTTATCTCAAGTCACGAGAGTATACAAATAAAACTAAGTAAACAGAAAAGAGATGTCAATAATTTAAATACCTGAAGTTATAATTTAATGACAGAAACATTTTGTCCAAACGTGTACCCCATTATATGTTTTGGCTAGAGACTCAAAATGATAATGAAAAGTTATAATCACCTGCCACAACACTGACAAAGACACGTCCCCAAGTTGAAAAATTTGACCACCAAAATAAGTCAAAGAAAAACCTTTACCCTTTTCCTTTCTTTCCCCTTTTGACCATTTTTCTAGTAATCATAGCATAATTTTTGGTTGATAAATGGCCCATTTGAAGAGGTTGAACTTTAATCTCCATAAGAATGCAAGTGTACATTATAAGTTCCACACTCACTTGACGTTTTTTCTACTCCAAACACCTCTGTTCTCATACACACCCCACCCTGGTGTGTTCTTGGCAGAAATCGCAGATATCTTGTTAACACTCCATAAACAACATGCTTCACTTCTGAGTTCCTTTCGTTATTTCCAACAAAAATCTGACAAAGAAATAAGCAGTCAAGTTATCTGACCATAAATTAATTTCTCCCACTTGTAGCTCGAGATAAGAACATGCATGGACGATCAACAATAAAAGTATTAAATACGTTTATGTCAATCAAGACTTTCTTATTGTTATAGCAGTAAAACATTTTGTGTCACTGACTAGACATTCTATGACAACATTTTTGTAATATAACTTTTTTCTTTCCAAGCAGTGCTCGTCATGTACCTTAATTTTTCCACCTTCCCTTTAGTCTTCCCAAGTTGTCCCAACTGCGAATAATTGCAGTGTGTAGTTTGTCACCCACTGATCTGCGTGACAATTCCCTTGAGCAGACACAGCACAGATGATCTGAAGTGTCTTTAGATCAATCTGCAGATATGGTTTAGTGTTACCTGTTCCTGCACACCATGATGATCCTGATGTGTAGCTCGCTCGACCATTCTTGGCTGGTGTGCTGCCATTTTGTACGGAAGAAGCAGTTATTTCATTGTCTAGGATCGCTCCATTTTGCATTCCAAGATAATACTCAACGCAACCTCCTACATATTGAAAAAATTGTCAAAAACATTAAAAAGAACTAGCGAATGCAGTCATTCATGGATACAATATCATGGAAAAAGTTAGAAAGTAAAGCTTTGAACATCAGCCTTTCAGGTCAAGGGTCACAGTGTTAACCACCATAAGAGAACCACAGAAGTTGTACTGTGTTGTAATTTGTAGTTATCAGACTGCCGTGGATTTCAGACCATAGTTGAAAAAAAAAATCAAGGGCAAAGGTAACATGCAGTTTTTTCATCCAACAGAGTGGAAAATTCAGTGCAAAATATATTTTGACTTTAAAAAATATGTTTGAAGCCCTGTGCAAAATTTGAAGAAGAGCTACTCGACTACTTTCCACTCCTATGTCACGTTTCGCCTCACAGTCGCTCAATAAATGTTTCCATTGTAATGCGATGATCTTTGTTTTAAAAAAACTCTTTCTTTCAAGTTTGGGACGACTAACATCACGATGTCTAAACCTAAGCGAGTAAGTGACTCATTTACATATCGGAGTTCACCTCAGAACTTGTTTCTACGCTTCGCATACTGCAAGTTCAATATGACGTGTACTACATAAGGACAAGAAAAACAGAACAAAAGGACAAGAAAAACGAAAATAGCACTGAAAATAACGATGACATCTCGCTGTCCAACTCCTACCAGGTACTTTTGCGACCAAATATTCTAGGTTTAATCTGGGTACTTTTGCGATCAAATATTCTAGAGGGTCCACAATAGGTTTGGCGGGATGTGGGATTTGGCTATTTTTCGTGGTGATATTCGGGATATGAGCTGAAAACAGAAGCGGGTTGCAGGAATTTTAACAACCAGCGGGAGCGGGATTTCCTATTTTTATGGGAATGGGATTCGGGAATCGTAAGGACAAAATAGCGGGATACGGGAATTTAGTTTTGTCTTGACTAAAGACCACTTTCATAAATGGCTGCTGGATTAATATTCTTTTGTTTAAATTTAAATTAGCCTTTCTGGCCTCGTTCTCCAGTACAAAATTCAAAAGAATACATTATCTCAAGCGAGGTCAGAAAGGCTAATTTAAATTTAAACGAAAGAATATTAATCCGGCAGCCATTTATGAAAGCGGTCAATAAATTCATTAGCGTTGACTGAAAAAAACAAATGGTTCTTAAGTGTGTATACCGCCTTTGTAGTCAAGCTATGAGTGTCAAAGGAAGTAAGGCCTGTCAAATTTTTCCCATTATCACTTTTTTGTGTTGTTCGTCTTTTCCGATTTTACTATTTTCGCCGTTTTCGTCACTCGGAAAGAGGTATCAAATCACTGAGGTTAGAAGTCACGTTCGTTAAGATGTCTAAGATCCTGCACTCATTCCTGTTTTGTTGACGGATTTGAAAACAAAGATCGACAGGATCCAACTCTTGTCATGAAGCTCACAAATCCAGATTTTACTAGCTATCTTAGAAGTCTAGACTTTGTTGGCCACACCATCATTCCCGAGATTGACCGTTTCACAGAGCACAACAAAGTGGGTATGTACCCAAACCCCATAAGCATCGCTACTGGTCCCTACGGAAGCCTGTTATTTCTCTCACTTAACACAGTCCCTGGTTCATCGAGTCTTTTTATGGCACAACTTCATAACCCCGTCCAAAAAAATGTTAAGCTTAAAGAAGATTTTCTCGCCAAAGAAGTCCACCACGTCAATGACATTGTATTCATGGTTGGGAAAGGAAGCCCCATTATTTTTTATGAGCTAGAACAAGGGGCCGTGCGTGTTAACTTAGGAAAACTGCGTTCACGAGAAGATGTAGTTCAGAAAGCCAGTGAGCTTGGACTGTCTACTGATGGAACCGTGGCAATATTAAAGAATCGAATCGCCACGCAAGTTAAGAAGATCGAGGCAGAATACCAAATGAAAGAGGGCTTCCTCCTACTGCTATCAATTTCTGGAATACCTCCGGCGAGGAATCACAGTTTGAGGCACTACACGTCGTAGATCCCTACATGATCTACGCAGCATGTAAAAGCAAGCAGCAAACTTTTGCCGTTACCTGCTCCAGCGTTGGACATGGGCTTCGAGGAGAGGCAGCAGCAGTTGTAGAGTACCAAAACGAATGGGGAAACGTCGGATCGATGGCCATCTTAAATAGTGACATTTATATTTCTAACCGTCAAAGCATCGAGAAAGTTTCATTATCAACATATTTAAGAACACGGATTATTTCTTCCGGTCCTGACTACTGTTCCTTGGCTCCCTCCACTGCGGTTTACAAAGATGGTTTGGTCTATTCAGAGCCGCAATCGCATCGCATCCTGCACTGGATCAGAAATGAGGAAAGAGTGAAGGTGTTTGCAGGTACCGGTGCAGAGGGCACCAGAGATGGCTTGGCTTCGCAGGCTGAATTCTACCATCCTGCTGGACTTTTGTGTGGAATGTAACCATGTCTTGTATATATGTGATGCCTAAACCAATTGTATCAAGGTATTCACCACTCTGCATGAAACTGCTGCATTTCTAGATGCAGTCAGAAAGATTGCAAGGCTTTCTCCGTCCACGAGAAGCATGCAAAGTACGAGCTTTGCAATCTACAAGATGCCGTTACACTGCTAAAAGAAACGTGGCAATATCTTCGCCGAAACGAGGCCTTGATTCGCGGTGAAATCCAGAGCTTGCCAAGATCCCTTAATGGACCACAGGGAAATGTGGCTGAGAAGAAAATAGTCTGTTTCATTGTTGCAGTCTGGCCTTCAGAGACTTATGACGTGCTAGCGCCAATGGGTTATACTTGGACCAACCTCCTGAGCTGCATGACATTAGATGTAGAGAACTGTCACTCTGCGGTCCATCAGAAATCACCTTTATGCACTGCCCTTGAATATGCCAGGAATTTCGGAAACGCTGTCAAGGAAAGTATAAAGAAGATAACAAACTGGGCGGCATTTTAGTATACCAACCCAAAGTCGTGGTATCCCGTTCCAGACCACGCAGCGGCACTCATTGAAATTTCATAAGCACCACAACTTCCACCTGGGGTAGTAAGTGCCCAAGACGCCCAGCTTATGAGGGAATGGGCACATACCTTTGGGGCTGCAGTTCGTTAAAGAACTGTCCGACAAGAAACGACCATGGCTAGGGCTGTAACGCTCCCCGACTTCTTGTACGAGAAAGACATTGTGCCAGGGGAAAGCGTTGACCTAACAGGAGATGTCGACCTTCCTGACGAATATGGTACAAGTAGCAGTGCGGAAGAAGAAGAAACTGAATACCAAGTAGGAGAAGGATCTGTAAGGGTCGCCACTTTGGATGGTGAAGCAAACTTCCTGCTTAGAAGGGTGTCCGCATTTGGTCGTGCTGTTAGATTTAACAGCAGTTTTATGTTTTCTTAGAAAAGACCAGTGTTTTTATATACAATTTCCATGTCCTAAACTCAATGTAAACAATTGACAGAATTGGCTTCATCGCCTGATGGAAACTAGCAGCAAAGCAGTCGAATCTTCGTAAGACAGACAGATAACATCAATCTATCTAATTCCAAGAATACTGGACTTAAAGTATCGAGGTAAACATGTACCGATGCGAGGACCAAAAAATAATTAAGCAAAACAGAAAAGAAAGTTATGGTCGCTAATTGTGATGTTGAGAACCTAAACGATCAAAACTGACAACTCATAGAAGGTAAGTCATAACGCCTATTTCAATGATCAAGCAAAACATGCCAAAAATCTCGTAAAAAAATGGGGCGGGATCGGGCTCCGGGCATAAAAACGGGCGGGATGGCGGGATGGCGGGATGGCGGGATTGAGAAGAAAAAAAGGCGGGAAAGCGGGATTTGAGAACCCCTATTGTGGACCCTCATTCTAGGCTTAATCATTTTGGAAACAAAATGAAAGGAAAACAGACGAATGGTGCTGATATATATCTCATGCGGAGGTAAAGATAACTTTGACAAGGATTTTGGAGTAATCGTCAATTAATAGGAAGGATTTTTATGCATTTTGCAAAGTAGTAATTTTAGGAGAAGTACTATTTTGGGGAATCGCCCATTTCACACTTCAATAACGATGTCTTTCTTTATGGGTCACAAAGATTACAACCTTTAAACATTGTATTATGGTATATTCCCAAAGATCTTGGTCACCTCCTGTTTCACTATTCATATAAAATTAACTTTGCAAAGTGGTAATTTTAAAGCAATCTCTATTTTTCAAAATTTACTTTTTTCACTCAGAGGTACCAATGTTGCCATTCTTGTGTCCCAGAATAGCTTTTAGGTAGGTTTTAAACTAACATACTAAGATTTTGGCCTACTCTTATTTCTAACACCATATAAAAATACATCTTGCTAAAATACATCTATGGCCGTCCTCAGAATTTTTTTCATCCGATTACTTCCAAATCGGACACCACATAGTCCTATTACATATACTAATAACAAATATTGCCACTGTGTTGTCACCCTCTCATGTGATCAAACACAAACTCTGTGTGGGCCTCCAGCTGGGTTCTATAAACTTGGTTTGACTTCACACAATACGCTAGTTCCTAGTTGTCATAAACTGCGGTCTACGATTATGTGCGAAAATTGATATTTAAGTTTCTTGAATTACGATCAAATATTAGCAGTACACCAGCTGGACACACTTACTAATCATGAACAATTCTGTCTGAATGTCTCTTCAGCCTCATCTTTTCTATTGCATATTTTTGAGCAAAACCCCGTTAGCCTTTTCATAGAAATATGATTGACCTCTTTTAATGCAGTAATTATATCATAATCGACTGCCGTCCCATCAAAAATGTCATTAACCTCTCCGTCCACTAGGACAATTGAAAGTTTTCGTTTGAAATTTTATTCAAGATGAGAGCGTAAAGACTTATCCCGCGCGTTGCAAAAATATTTAAAGGATAATTGACACAAAAGCATCCTTCTGGCGCATAAATATGCTCGTACAGGCAATTTTTTATATTTCAATTGGCATAAAAGGTCCACCAAAAATAAATCGCAGGTTCTCTTGGATTTTTCGACATACAGGTATGAACGGTAGCCCTTAATTATGGTAAACATACAATTTAGAAAGCTTTAATTTTACTATTAAGCGTCAAAGTTCTAGTTGCAAAGCTTTTTTCAATTAATCAGGTTACTAGATTTTCACGTTGGGATAGGCTAAACTTGATAAAAAATATTCAAAATTATTTTTTCTCAGATCTTGAGGAGGTGGTATTCTACAAATCGTGCGATCCATTTGGGTCCAAGAGTGGGCAGTATTCTCCCAATCAGGCCTGTTTTCAGCGGGCTTTATCCGTTTCGTGTTAGGTTCAAACTGTGTTGCCGGCTGGGCAGCATTTTTAAGCAAATACTTATGTCACGAACTTTAGCTGATAAAAAACAAATTAAATTCTCTCTTCTCTCTTTCTCCCCCTCTCTCCCCCCCCTCTCTCTCCCCCCTCTCTCTCTCAAATCATTTTCATTGGTTTTTCCACAAGAATTGATTTTAAATAGATCTTGACTAGTACTAAATTTTTTTTATAAAGATTGACAGGTATCCTGAAAATCATTTGTAAATTAATAATCCTTTCCAAAAAGTAACTCAGAAAGCTAAAACATGAGGTATTTGCAGTTAAAAATAAAATAAATAAATGTGACTCTCGTAAAATTAATATCTAAATTCTCCAAACAATTTGTTCATTTGTGAAATGTTGAGCGAACATTTGAGATCTTCTTGAAGGCCTCTGGCACAGTTTTTTAATAGGAACCTTCCGGCTGTTGAATAACATACGTATATTAAATGAATCTCACCTCTTTCCTTGGTTCTCACCGCTACAGGAGAAACAGTTCAAAATATTAGCTAGTTAAACATTGATTAGATAAGAGTGTAATAAAATAACTAAATAATAACTCATTCCCACACTTAGTGTTTTCTTCCCTCTTCATAAGTGAGCAGTTTCATTTATCTCCAGAACTCAAGGCTTTAATTGGCTTGAGACTCACTGCAGAAGGCATTTAAAACTAACAATTAACTCTTTCTTTGTGCATGCTAATTAGGGCTGAATTGTTTCTGTCACTTCCATACCATTTGGCACAATCTAGAAGGTCGATGAAGTTGTGAATGTATCATGAGATAATTTGTTCCATGTAGTCACTGAGAATAGGATACCATATATACTTCAGGTGACACTGGATCAACACCGGTAAGGTATCTACACCTGTGAGTTGTTGATTCCCAAATTTTCTTCGGTCCAACTTTAAAACTTTGCTGAACCAGTTAACTTTGGCAATAGATAAGTAAGCATCATATAGAATACAGTGTGCGTACTGTGCACTTAAAGCAAATTGACCTACTCAGTAGCTCTCCTTTAAAAAATAACTTAATAAACAATCATTTTGTTTCAGTCGTAAGAGCAAAAAAAGAGGTCAAATGCATGATTACCTTTTGTTAGAAGTACTCCATATACTTCCACTCTCAGGATTTTCCATGTACGATATTGTGTTGGCACAAAGCGGATGAATCGTGCACTTGCAAATTCATCAAGACTGTTGATTACAGTGCTGTTTTGGTGTGTATTTCCAGGAAAGACCTGCAGTTAGTGGCACAAAAAGATACCATGAGATTGTTTTAAACTTCTATGCATGTTCAGTAATCATTCAAATCAATAGTTCATTGATGAACATAAACTTCCAAACTACTACCGACAAAAATGTCATTAGTACTCTGAAACATATAATTTTGAGTTCTTAGAGTGTATTTGTGGGTGGCATGCATGTATGTGACTTATCTCCCTGTTTGTAATGTATCTTGTAGATTGTAATTCACCTATTTTTGAAATAGGTAGGTTTTATAACTGTGTTGGAGTTATGGGAAAGAGGAGATTATGGCAAATGATTCTATCTCAAACATTCAATAGCCTGCAGAACAGGTGTAATCTTTTGTTAGGAGAATTCAGATTTTAAGGAAATTCCTACATTTTCTATCTTTAGTGTCTATAAGTGCATAGTTGTATTCAGTTGGACACTTAATGTTGCTCCCATCAAATTTGGCACCAGGAATACTCTGTCAATACCCTTGTGCTCAAAGATCTGATGAAGCTCCAGCAAAGTTGTGTTGTTCCCTACATGTACCTCTAACCACAGGCGGCCCAAGGGTACTGTGTGTTATTTTGGGGTTTAAAAGCCATTTTCACATGAATACCTAATTGGGTAAAGGTAAAGTCTGCTTATGAGCCTGCACTTAACTCTGGTTTCTGTAGCATGAAGCAACTAGGAGTATTTCTACTCCCACCTGGATGGAATGGTAGACCATTGCAGGGTTACCCCCAGCATTAAATCCTCCATTATACCCATTAAATTCTCCTGGGCAAAAAGAGGCACTGAGAGAGTAAAGTGTCTTGCCCAAGAACACAACACAATGTCCCCTGTCAGTGAGCCAGGGGACATTTACTTAAGACTCATACAATGAAGTACATTGCTCCTCTTTATACGTGTAGTAGTCTCTAAATTAAAAAGAATCATTTGGAATTACTGAAAATTAGTTGCAGGATGCAGAGTATATATGAATCAATATCATTTTCTGATTGTGCTTTTTAGGGTTTCCATTTGTAGAATTTCAATTAAAAAAGAAACATTTTTCATCAAGACTACAATTTGAGACATCGTTCATGCACCCTCAATACTCTAGCCTCGGAATGTTCAGCAAGTGCAATGAAAGCAAATTCAATCATTTAATATGTCTGTACAAGAACACTATACATGTAGACCAACCTTATCATTATTGTTGTCTTTGTAGGTGTCAAAAGTGGTGTCATTAAATGATAAACGTATCTTGTAATGTGTAGTCCATTCTGGTGAATCAATTCTTGGGTTTCCCTGAGTAGCCACAGCACAGATGATATACTCATACAATAGGTCAATTTGTAGGAAGTCATCAGCATTGTTATTATCCACGGGTCCCCATGACTTATTGTTATTCAATGGACCATGTTCAGCTACATATTTATAATTAAATTCTGATGAGGCTGCAAAGCTGCTGTCTGGAATTTCACCACCAATGGCTAAACCAATGGGCTTGATATTACAAGCTGCAAGATAATAATGACAGCAATAATATTAGCCTTCATATCTTTTCAATTCATATCTTCTGCAGCTTCTGAAGGACCTCACCACAAGTTACCAGTAACCATCCCTATCATACATAATTGCAATACATCACTATAAGGATTTCCTTTCACAGTGAGTGTTTGAGCACTTCAAGATAAAATTATAATTCATTTTATTGCATTGACAGAGCAAGTTGAAAACAGGCTGAATAATTTGAAAACCAAACTTTTACTGTTCAGATGTCTCGAAAGCAATACTTCACAATCAATTTTTTAAGCTAGATGAAGCAACTTTCAGAGTTTTCAATCCAATGTAGCCTTCATGAGCAGCATATTGAAACTACAATACTAGTCCCTTAATTGGTTTATTTTCTCCCATTATAATCCTTTACTATAGGTCTTATTTGGACTTTAAATGCTCAGCTTCTTTAAAGGCTGCCATTTTGTTACCTCAAGTAATGAGAGTATCCAAAAATAAAATTAAGTCAACAGAAAAGATAGGAAAATTATTGAAACGAAATTATAATTTCATTACACAAATATTTTTCCAAACATTCACCCCACCCTGTATTTTGGCCAGAAACTCAAAACTAATAGTTATTAGTCGATAATCACCTACTACAAGACTGACAAAGACACTTCCACAGGTTAGCAAATTTGACCACCAAAGTGAGTAATTAAAAAAAAACCTTTACTTTTTTCCTCTATAGTTTATTTCTTCTGGTGATAATTTTTTTCTGGTAATCAGAACATGACTTGAGGTTCATGAGTGGCCCATAGGAAAAAAGTTGAGGTTTACTCCACATAAGCATGCAAGAGTACATTATAAGTTCCACACTCACTTGACATTTTTTCTACTCCAAACACCTCTGTTCTCATACACACCTCACCCTGGTGTGTTTTTGGCAAAAATCGCAGATATCTTGTTAACACTCCATAAACAACATGCTTCACTTCTGAGTTCCTGTCATCATTTCCTCTCAAAACCTAACATAATACCAAACAGTCGACTTATCTGACCATAAATTTCTTTCAATGATATCCACAGGTAGAAATTAAGCAACAATCACTGGAATATGATTAAAGTACATGTATTTAAAACTTTTACTTCATGCAATCAGGACTTTTATTTTATTAATGCAGTTAAAAAAATAAACACTGTCAGTGACTCAAAACAGTCCATGAAAATATTTGTAATGTAATTTCTTTTTTTTAAGCAGTATTTGTCATATATACCTTAACTTTTCCTCCCTCCTTGTAGTCTGTCCACGTCGTCCCATTTGTGGATAATCGCAGCATGTATTTCTTCACCCACTGATCTGCTTGAGAGTTCCCTTGAGTTGAAACCGCACAGATGACATGAAGTGTCTGTAGATCAATCTGCAGATATGGGGTAGTGTCACTCATTCCTGCACACCAGGATGATCCTGATGTGTAGTTCAGTCGACCATTCTTGGCAGGTGTGCTGGCATCATATTTAGAAGAAGCAGTTATGTGACCATCTTGAATTGTTCCACTTCCCACTCCAAGATCCAAATCAATGCAAAGTCCTAAAGAACCAAAACTGAATAACACAAGGTACTGGCACATGCTTTGACAATGACGCATACAAAGCTGAATGACAGAATCACAATAGAGTATTATAAAAAAGTCACACAACTTGTCACAAATATCTTCATATTAATTACTGTAACAGGGATAGTCAGGTTGGCTGTGTGAAACAAGTCTGTGTCACGCCAAGCGATCGCGATTGTTTTGATTGACCCGCCATATGAAACAAAACGCTCTTCCGACAGAGAATGTCTTTGTTCATTACCTCACTCACCCCAGCTCGTCTTTCTATTATTTTTAGCGATACCATCCGCGATTGCAGCAAACAGAACTCACAGGTCGGGTATTGTCGTGACAGCGATCGATACTTCATACCATGCCTTGCGCTGTAGCTCATGGTTTTTTTTTTGGTTTTTTTTTTTTTGGTTTTTTTTTTTTTGATACGCATACTTATAATTATAAAAAGAGTTATCTCATATAATTCGCTTTGAAGAAGGGCTGACGCTCTGAATGTCAGCTGTGAAACTCTTTACGGTGGCCAAGTTACATTTACAGTTGATAAAACCAAAATGAACTCAGTTGTTATATTCCCCCACCAAAGCTGCATCACAGAATCTTTAGAAACCTACCCTTTATTTAATTGATACGATAGTCTTTTAGTGTCTTATTAGCTCATTAATTCTGTTTTTTAGGTGCAAGAGAGTTCTTAATAAACTATTATTATTAAAGTAGACTTTAAGACTACGAGAGAATTTTAAGAGGCTGCCTCTAAATATTGAAATCACACTTAAGGATGGCAATAGAGTGTACGGTGGCTGGTTAGCGACATAATAGAAACACAATTTTTTTAGGGATTGAATTAAATTAAGTTACCAAATTAAAAGTAACCCTGTTTCGAAACACTAATGCTGCACAGCATTTCAATTGACATTTACCTATCTACATTATACTACCAACTGAAAATTTCCTCTTATAACTGTAAATTTCCACTTAAAACTGTGAATTTCTACTTATCTCTGTAAATGTCCACTTATAACTATACATTTACAGTTCTAAGGGTAAATTTCCAGTCGTAACTGTAAATTTACACTTACTTCTACATATTCAGGAAAACTTACTGAAATATGGAGCGGAAAAACTTGCTACGTACACCACTGGCGAATCTGTACAATTCATGTATCACAAATCGCGGACAATGGCCAAGCAACTGGAAAGGGAGGGAATGGACGCCCGTCTTCAAGAAAGAGGATCCACAAGATCGTCGGAACTATCGACCAATAATTAACTGTCCTTCCAGTGGTTCGAGCAGCTGCTTAGCGACCAGATTTCTAAGCAATTTGACAGTCGTTTGGATCCCCGAATCACGGCATATCGTAAACGCCATAGTTGTGAAACAACCCTGATAGATCTCATTGAAGCGTGGAAATCAGCACGCGATAACCAACAAATGGTTAAAATCTTGTCTACCGACCTGAGCAAGGCTTTTGATTCGCTCCATCCGTCCTCAACGATTAGCAAATTAAAAGCGAATGCATTTCATGACGAACTAGGTGATCTACTTCGATCCTACCTATGTAATCGACTGAATTGAGTGAAAGTGGGAGCTTTTAGAAGTGAAGGAACATCGGGAATAGACGCGCAACTCCTGGAAATCACGGGCGCCGAGTGGCATGCGTGCGAATGAGCCCCCATAAACTCTAAGGCACCTGTGCAAACGAAGGAGGGAGTCTTGATCTCACGCATACCGCTTCTACGTAACGCATGCCAACGCGCCCAAAATGGAATCCCAGGTTCACTAGACTCAAGGGACCTCGGGAATAGACGCGTAACTCCGGGAAATTACGGGCGCAGGAGTGGCACGCGTGCGAATGAGCCTCCATGCACTCTGAGGCACCTGTGCAAAGGAGGGGTGGAAGCTTGTTCTCACGCATGCCACTTCTACGTAACGCATACCCACGCGCCCAAAATGGAATCCCAGGTTCACTAGAAACAAGGGACCTCGGGAATAGACGCGCAACTCCGGGAAATTACGGGTGCCGGAGTGGCACGCGTGCGAATGAGCCCCCATGCACTCTAAGGCACCTGTGCAAACGAAGGGTGGAGACTTGTTCTCACGCATGCCACTTCTACGTAACGCATGCCAGTTCTACAAAACGCATGCCAACGCGCCCAAAATGGAATCCCAGGCTCACTAGACCCAAGGGACCTCAGGAATGGACGCGCAACTCCGGGAAATCACGGGCGCCGGAGTGGCATGTGTGCGAATGAGCCCCCATGCACTCTGAGGCACCTGTGCAAACGAAGGGTGGAGGCTTGTTCTCACGCATGCCACTTCTACGTAACGCATGCCAACGCGCCCAAAATGGAATCCCAGGTTCAATAGACCCAAGAGACCTCGGGAATAGAAGCAACTCCGGGAAATCACGGGCGCAAGAGTGGCACGCGTGCGAATGAGCCCCCATGCACTCTGACAGGCTTTCTGAGGTTAACTAAGAGAAAAATGGAGATCCATTTGAGTTTGGCAAAGAGACTGACTGAGGACTGATGCCAGTCGGCGTATTGTAATCTTTATTTAGACACGATCAATTCATCAGCCTATAAAAATACATATCACATACGCTAAGATGTTTAAAATTAAAAACTACATACTATAACACTAAAGCTGTTTTCCGTGAATGCCGTGCGTTAGACTTTAAAAATGTCATTGATCTTACGTTTAAATAACCCCAGAGACTCTGTGTTCCTTATATCGCGTGGTAAACTGTTCAATAATGTGGCACCATTGTAGCTAAAGCTTTTTCTGTAATAATTAGTGCGCGGTAGTGGAACATTAAGCTTATTTTCAGAGTCCCTGAGGTCATAAGCAGAGTCACGCCACGTAAACTTTGAATATAGATACCTTGGAGCTAGCCCGTGCAGACATCTAAACAACATGGTGGCTTTATGGATTTCCTGCTGGCGTGCAAGATTTTTCCACCCTAAAAACTCGAGTAGCTCAGTTGCATCAGCATCATAGTTAGAGAATGTCAACACACGGGCTGCTCTATTCTGCAATTTCTGCAGTTTGTCTCGTAGCGTTTTCCCACAGCTACCCCAAACAATGTCACAGTAATCAAAGTGAGGTTTTACTAAAGCTTGGTAGATGAGATGTAAGGTTGATGCTGGGATCAGGTGCCTAATTCGCTTTAGGGCCCCGATACCAGAGGCGATCTTTTTCGTTAGTTTTTCGATGTGACTATGCCAATCGAGTTTATCGTCTATTATTACACCAAGCGATTTTGTAGCTGAAACCTGGCTCACTTGAGTATTGTCCATTCTAATTGTTGGTGAAGCTGTGAGAGTATTCAGTCTCTGCCTCGACCCTATTAGCATGAATTCGGTTTTAGTCATGTTCAACGTGAGTTTGTTCGCTTGTAGCCAGTTGAAGACGTTTTCTAGGTCTTCATTTAGACAAAACTGAACGTTCTCAACAACAACGCGTCATCGATAAGGCGAGCTGATTGTTTTTGAAGACGAAGTAGACGGAGAAGAAGAGTTTTAGAGCAAGTACCCCAAACAGTGGAACAGTACAACAAAGAAGAGTGGATACAAGAGTTATAGTAATTCAAAAAGCAGTTATGAGTAAGAAATGGTTTGATACGTTTCAGAAGCGAAAGTCTGCTCCTAGTGAGAGAGCACATATTGCTGATGTGGCTTTCCCAGGAAAGAAAGGAATCAATTGTTATGCCAAGCAATTTAGCACGCGGGACTTGCTCAATAAGGTTACCATTAACAACAATATCAAAAAGAGGTTCAGATAAATGGGCATATTTCTGAGATGTAGTCAAGAGAAGAGCCTTAGTTTTGATAAAATTAAGGGCCATCCTATTAAAGACAGCCCAAGCAAAAATTATTAGTAGTAACGGAGGTAAGACAGTCATTTCAGCAAGGGAAAGAAGGGCCTTTCACTAGAGCAGAGGTATCAACAGCGAACATGATAAGATCAACATCCGAAGACACAGAGTGGTAGTTCATTTATGAAGAGCAAAAAGAACAAAGGACCCAAGATGCTACCTTCCGGGACACCAAGAGACATGGGAAAAGACTCAGATAGGACTCCCTTGAAGGTTGTACGTTGTGAGCTATCTGACAGGTACGAGGTGAACCACTCAACAGAGGATGGAGAACAACCGTAGGAGTTGAGTTTAAAAAGAAGCACAGAATGATCAACTAGATCGAAGGCCTTTTTTAGGTCATCAAGTAAGAGGCCACTCAAAAGAAGGTCGTCCATATTAGTGAGGATGCGATCAGTTAAGTCGGTAAGAGCCAATTCACAAGAGCGAGACTTCCTGAAACCAAACTGAGAATCAGAGAGCAGATCATGCGAAGAGAGAAATTCGTAAAGAGAAGTGGGAACATGGTGCTCAAGAATGTTAGGAAGAATGGGAAGAATTGAGATCGGACGATAGTTTGAACAATCAAAGAAAACACCATCGAATCTTCGACTCTCTTAAGTTGCTAGGAGTCACCATAGATGAACAGTTGAATTTTAACACTCATATTAATGAAATATGTAACAAGGCGAGTCAAAGGTTAGGCGTACTGTTCTGGCTTAAAAACTTATTCCTACCAATGCTAAATTAACTCTGTATAAATCAGCTATATTGCCTTACTTAACCTATTGCCACCTGACTTGGTATTTCTGTAGTGCTACCGACAAAAGAAAGCTCGAACGGGCCTAAGAAAGAGCACTACGCGCAGTACGCGTTTTCCCAGATAAGCAATCAAGCTACCTGGCGTTGCTGGACAAAAGTGATCTAACGACGGTTCAGAACAAAAGACTACAACATATCGCTATCCTTATGTACCCATGAAAATATGCGAGCTATTTCACACGCATTGCTCACCCTCCAACTCAATTAAGGACGTCAGAGTTCGCCATTCCCAGATTCAGGACCAATAAATACGGTAAACATTCGCTCACCTACCTGGGACCGAAGTTCTGGAATAAGTTACCGAGCGAAATTAGAACGCTCCCATCATTATTTAGTTTTAAAACTCGTATTCGTAAATTTGATTTAGTTGTAATGGTAGAAGACGACAACTGTTCCAATTGCATCCTTTGTAATTCTTAATCTTTTAAATAAGTTATCCCATTAGTTGTTAGTTAATAGGTTTTTAACTATGTTATATTGTTAGGCCTTTTTTTTACGAGCTTCAATAGAAAATAGTTGAGAGGTTATTAATTGTGTCCCCAATTAGTAGAGGGGTTCTTAACCCCATCGGCTAGATATTTCAAGATACATTAATAAAGTGTATGTATGTATGTATGTATGTATGTATTTTCACTTGCAACTGTAAATTTACACCTATAACCGTAATTTTACACTTATAACTGTAATTTACACTTGTAACTGTAAATTTACACTTGTAACTATAAATTTACTCTTGTAACTGTAATTTACACTTTTGACGGTAAATTTACAGTAATAACTGTAAATTTACACTGGTGATTGTAAATTGGCACTTATAACCGTAACGCAAGCATCAATCGAAAGGCACTCACGTGCTTTTGTTCACGTGTGGTGGAGTGCAGTCGACAAGATGGTAGAAGGCGACGGAAAATCGAAGAGGTAAGTTGCGGTCAATTTTACACGTAGTGCACGATGTCAAGAAAGGCAGAGAGAAAGCGATTTCTAGGAAAACAAAAGCAGCTAGTTGTAATAGCCGTTCCGGGAATAATACATCCGAAGCACAGAATACTGTAAAGAAAGAGAGTGTAAACCCATTATAATCCATATCTCATTGTGCATATAGTTCTTTGATGAAAAAAACCCAGCACAAACAATAGTAATTTAATTTGATTTATTAGTCAACAATACATAGAATATAGAACACGGACAAATTACAATAACAAAGAGGGGCAAGCAACCACAACAGCGATAGCCAATTATTGTGGTCCCAAGAGTATTAAAATACTAAAACGGTTACATCAATAATTAATAATTAAGAACAGCATGGAGTTGGTGTTGTTTTCAGGCTGCGACATGAATTATTTTTCGCCCAGATAGTTTTGTGATTGTCAATGTCATAGATCTCTTGAAGTGCAGTCGAATAATAACACATCAAAGCAAGTTTGAAGTCATTTACATTGTTGATACTTACATTAAGTATAGACTATAGTTGGAACTATAAAAGTTCTGTTTTTAAATAGAATCAGGGTGATAAGGAAACCTTACCCATAGACTGCATAGCTAAACTTACCGAGGAATAGTAGAGGTAGAATAATATCTAAGAGTGTTTTAAAATGAAATTGAAGCAAATGTCGCCACCTGATAGCTTCACTGAAACTCAATCATTCAGAGTTTAATTTCAATTTCGTAGATTTCTTCATGCATCCAAACTAAGCTAGATATAGAAGCAGATACATCTCCAAAGGCACCGTTCGTTTTACGGTGACATTTTGACAAAAACAAATGCGACTCCCGAGGGACACTGTTTTCTTTTTTATCTTGATGATTAAGCTGCGACCCGTGCGAGAAAGCCTACAGCACTGAAGCTGAAAAGAATTCTCCGACCAAGTACCCTGAGTGCAGAGAGTGAAATAAAAATATACCTTTCTATTATATTTCAAATGATATAGTGCTCACCTGAAGCCAGAGGTAAAAGTATAACGAGAAAAGCTACGCAGAAACAAAGCTCGAGACTAAATTGGGCCATGTTACGATTGGGTATATTACGGTATGCGATCATGATCGTTTAGCTTGACCGGCTTTCTGACACTGAAAGCTAATTCCTCAAATAGCATCTTTCATCCCTCACTATTCAAGCTCGCCATTTTTGTACAGTTTGTGGCGATAGGCGTTCGCGGTTCCAGCAAAAACAATCACGCTCTCGTAGGCCGAGTATTATCGTTCCGTAACAAGATGACGGGACAGGGGCGGATCCAGGAATTTTTGATTGGGGGGGTCCAAACTTTGGTTCAGAAAGGACTATGTACGAGATTACTTGGTATGGCTTTTAAAAAACATAAATAGCAAAAGATATAATTACACACATACAAGAAAAATCTAAGAAAAATTTAAGAAATGAATTTGGATTAAACTAACTCAAAGATTGCTGCACGTCAAAGAGGCCCCGGGGCCCTACTTATAAACTGCCTTGGTGGTCATTTCTAGAAGAAACAGACTGCATTTGCCGCCAGGATTTATCAGGGATATTATTGAGATCCGATGTTTACATCATATGTTTCTTTACTGTGATTTTGGATAACCCCTTCCCATATGCCACCATGATACTAATAGTGATCACGACGACGATAAGGAGGAAGGCACTCCAAACGCATGGCACTTAATTGCCAAATTTTTCACTGCTTCTTTCAGCGAGACAAGAACAAAAAGGTGTGTTACGAACCAAAGTACCATTTCTAATAAGCAATTAGACTCCATGTTGCAATGAGAACACAAAAGTGGCACACGAAGAGCAGCCGAAAAACAGAATGGATAATCTGAAATAAACAGATACAAAATCAGTTTTGGGATTATCCCATTTCCTCATCTACTTCTTCGTTTCGTTTCCCGCCATTTTCCTTCTGAAGCACCACATTGTAATATCTGTGTTTCTCAGGTATTTCCTGTAACGAAGACTCAGTAGGAACTTGAGACTCCTGAGTCGAAGGCCTGGGTTTGAGTTCCATATATGTGTTTGGATCTGAAGCTTGTTTGTCACTTGACTGTTGAGCAGGTGAAGATTTGACGCCATCAAATTCAACTCTTTGTTTCCTTTGTATCCTTTTATAATGAACAGCTCGTCTGTACTGCCATATCAACCCACAAATTATAATGAGCAACACGACCACAATACAAGAGAGTGCGATCACACTAGCATAGAAGATGCTTTGTGTATCTGGTAAAAGAAAAAAACGGCTTTAGAACAAGCTAACAAACACTGAAAACTGCTTGGTTACTTTTTTCGATACAATAATGTTGTTTTTTTTTATACAGTTTCACCCTAAGGAATACGACGTTTCTTTTAACTTCGAAGCATGAAAACAGTTCTAAACTTTCTGTTGTCTCGTCTCGAGGTCGGACTCCATTAAGGCAAGAATTTTCCAATTCCTAATGACTCGAGATTTCGTTATCAACTCGCGTATATGACTTCCAGTAATCTGTAAGAGACAAGATTTAACCTTGAGCTCTCCCAACAATGGTACATATAGCTCTGTTTTGATTTAGTTACAACTAAATAACTCAATTTTCATATAAGAAATGATTCACCTAAGCACTAAAAAATTTTCTATCTGAAAAAAGAAAATATAACTTTTTAATGAATAACGTCTGTGTATCAATTCAGTACATAACGTTGCTTTTGATACGTACATCGGTTGAAACCTGTGTAAACAGCTTCATAAAGAAGCCTAAAAACTTCATACCGGACTTGAAATTTCTAAGCTTTCCAAAATGTTTGAGACGAAACGTTTTGTCGCGTTCGAATTGTGAGGAAGAATATTTACCGTCATCAACTTGATTATCCGCAGGGGCAAGCAGGGTGATTTTAAATTCTGTTGACCCAAGGCTGTTTGTAGCGTGGCATACATAATCCCCATAATCTCTTCCATCCCTTGGCGCGACAATGATACTGTTATTCAATAACTTCATGTTATCACCCGTTGGAACCTGACCATCCTTCGTCCACGAGAAGTTCAACGGAATATAACTAGTTGCTTGACATGAGAGTAAACATGGGGTTTGCTTTTCACATATCACTGAAGAAGGGGAAAGCTCTTCGATAATTCTGGGTGGCACTGTGTGAAAAGAAAGAAAAATGTAATGAGACCAAGAAGAATTTTGAAGAAATCATGCTCGAGCCAAAGGAGAAGAGTACACCAAAAATATGGGGACACTTCCGTGATGTACTTTTGCTTTACACGTTTAGTGGTGGTTTACTTTGTTGTAACTGATACTTTTAATTTCAACCTTCAAATTCAACAAGAAGTCAATGACCTGTCAACAGTGGCCCGAGTATTATTGAGACCTGTTTCTATGGTGATCATCGCGGCGCTTAGTATAACCATAGTTGTTCAGTAACTTTGGTAGAGGTTGGCAAATTCTCTAACGTATTGTTAAAACTAATTCACCAACTCTTCCACATATTTACCTCACAGAAGTGATTAAACAATTGTTAGGCAATGTTCAGTGTAACTGTAAATCAGTTTCTACGTACCAGCGATAATGACTATCGTAGCTGTATGGCTCTCCCCAAACATATTCACTGCTTTACATTCATAAACGCCACTGTCACCAGCAACAACATCTTTTATAATAAGTACTTTGCCGTTGTTTTCCAACTGAGCACGAGGTATACTGGTAAGACCATCTTTGGTCCAGGTAACAGAAGCCTCAGGGTCTCCACTAACCTCACAAGTCAACACTACTAGTTCGCCGACTGCTGTAATTGTTCTTTTAGACAGATCTTTGATGACAGGTCTACCTGAGTTTTGATAATCATTAAATAGTCATGGCAAAGTATTCAATCTCAAAGTAACAATTATGCGGATAATTTCGATATATCAACAAAGTTGAAATGGTAAATTGGCCACCGTAACGATTACAAAAGCTGGCGTTTCGAGCGTTAGCCCTTCGTCGGAGCGAATGACGAAGGGGCTAACGCTCGAAACGTCAGCTTTTGTAATCGTTACGGTGGCCAATTTACCATTTCAACTTTGTTGATATATCCATATTATTTCGTTACCCCCACCGACGCAGCCCCAAACAATTTCTTTAGAAACTATCAGCCTTTATTTAATTATGCGGATAGTTTCCTCAAGAGATGAAAACTTCGTGTTTTTAGTTATTTAAGCATGGCAATAGAAGAACCTCGCAGTAGGACACAATAAGTTTTATCAAGACTATTTGATCTCTTCGAATACTCTAGACACATTTCAAGCGTCCTTCGTTTTCTGCGTCTCAAAGAAATAGGAATTATGTGGAACCAGAAGTTTCGATTCTGTGCTCGTTAATCAGAGCGTGACTCGAATAAACTCTAACGAAGGCATGCCCCTTTGAAGTTCGCCGGGTCTCCTAACCCACTCTATTAACTCTGATGGAACCCTCTTTCTTACCAGTCTCCTTTGTTTTCTTGGAAACAGCTGTACTTTTTGGTCCATCCCCAACAGAAGTGAATGCCAATATTTGAAATTCATATTCTGTGTTCTCATGAAGCCCAGTGACCTCTTGAGTGCGAGTTGCCTGATTGTTAATGAGATGCATACTTGCTGGCCATAAAGAGCCTTTCTTTTTGTAGAACAATTTAAATCCTTTGATGAATCCATTTCTGGAGTCTTCTGGTGGTAACTGCCAGGATGCTGATATACTGGAAGAATTGGTTGCACTCAGAGTAAAGCCATTAGGAGGCAGCGAAGGAACTGCAATTGAGAAGTTGCAATATAAAAAAATCATACTAATAATCATAACGACAAACAGAGTCATTATGATCGTCATCGTCGTATCATTATCAATTAGAAATCGCTTAGCAGCGACCAGTAAATGAATGCTATCACTCTTTTCATTTCTCCATCTAGCGTACGAACAGTTATATAACCCGCCCAGAAATTTTTTCAAAGCCCCCAGTTCGTACGTTTCAATATCTTTGTCACAGCCGTTGATGGAAGCCCAAGAGTTCCAGACGTTTAGCCATTTGTTTGTGCTTTGTTTGGTGTTTTCGTTCTTTACAATCTCCTTCAAACTTTGAATTAAATCGTCGCCACTTTCTCCTAACGTGTTCTTCGTTCGTGAAAATATGTTGAAAATATGCCCTATTCAAAAGTGTTCTAAAGGTAAACATCAGGATTCGGATGATATTTCCCTTGCAATTGTAGGATGTCTCTTCCAATGAGGAACACATACTTGACTCAGAATATCTGTGTTGTTGCTGTTTTGTTTAGTTGCTTTTGTTTTTTCTTATCGTCAGTGACACTCACGAACAAATTCTAAAAAGGAATACAGCAGAAATTTGATGAAGGTTGTGAAGGAGCTGCAATTGGACAGTAGTCCAAATTGGAATTCGCAATTTTCTGTTCAAGGATATAATTTATACCGACAAGATCGCAAGAAAGGCGGCGGAGGAATATTAGTCTACGTTCGTAACTCCATTCCATCATATCAACTGAAAATCAGTCGTGGAGAAGTTGAAGCAATTCATATATCTTAAAAACGAAGCGCGAGGGCCGTACTGGGATAATATCGGCCCGAGGTCTTGACAGTACGGACCGAGCGCAGCTCGGTCCGTACAAAAAAGACCGAGGGCCGATATTCTTCCAGTACGGTCCCGAGCAAGCTTGGTTAACAAGAGATTTATTATACGACTGAAGTTCAAAGGGACACAAGTGCGGTATCATTCGGGACCATTCGGGACAGTGCCCTGTCCAACACTTAGAGAATATTGGATCGGCAACAGAGCATTTTGATTGGTTGATTTAAGTTATTGGCCCTCTGACTGCCCGAGTCGTGTAATAATTGTTGATATTCAACTAGGTCAACAACACTTCTCACTTCTGTCAGCATACAAGCCTCCATCCGTAAAGAATGAGATTTTTAAAAAAGAATTGAGTTCTCTCTTGGATCTAGCTATTTCTAACCGCCCCGACGTGATTTGCATTGGAGATCTTAATTGTGATCTGTTACATCCCGTGGATAATGGAAAACAAGGAAGAGAATTGCTAGATATCTGTGATGTCTATGATCTTCATAATTTAATAAAAGGTCCAACTAGGATTTCCTCCTCGAAAGAATCCTGTCTGGATGTAATATTGAGCAATGTACCCTCAATTGCTCTGCAATCTGGTATTGTTGACATTGGATTGAGTGTTAATTTACACAATTTTTAATAAGAAGTTATTGAAGCCGAAAGCCCGCCTAACAAAAGGAGAATGTTTTAAAAAGTTCGATGATGAGGAATTCAACAAAGATCGATCTGCAGCTCGTTCCGTTTCATGCGGCTTACGTATTTGAGGATATAGATGACATCTACTGGGCATGGGAAAAGTTGTATAAAAATATATTGGATGATCATGCCCCCACCAACTGCAGAAAAGTCAGGGAAGGCTTCCGTTGATCGAAATTTATCACCTCAGAAATCCGTAAAGCCATTAGTCACAGGAATGCTCCTAAGCGAAAATATAACAAGTCAAGAACGCCTGACAACTGGGAGGCATACAGGATTATGTGTAACCGTATAGTAAACATGCGACGCAAGTCCGTGATTAATCACTTTGATCAGTTATGCTTAAATGCGCTGGGAAACCCAAAGAATTCTGGAACTCACTTCGTCCTCTGATGCATTCAAAGAGATGCGCACCAACTGAATATATCGCACTCAAAGAGAACAATAAAATAATTAAAGATCAGAATCAAGTTGCAGAGATTCTGGATAGTTATTTTAGAAATGTGACAGAAAGCCTGGACATCTAACAGTACACTTCTTTTGAAAATCAACCGCACTTGTCAAATATTCCAAGGAACTGGAATCAAGATCAACAGTTCGAGTTCGATTTAATTAATCATGAGTTAGTCAAGGCTGCTCTACAGAGAAGGAAAGCAAACAAAGCAACTGGTCATGACCATATACCCCCATGTGCACTGAAGGGGTCTATTCTATCAATTACACGGCCTCTTAGTCATCTAATTAATACTATCATCACTTCGAGAGCAGTCCCTGACTCTTGGAAACGAGGAGAGATCGTACCACATCATAAAGAGGACTCACAATTAGAGAAGGAGAATTTCCGACCAGTCACAGTTCTTCCAGCAATGTCTAAGATCTTTGGACATCTTATTCATCAACAATTGACAGTTCACTTAGAGAAGATTCTTCATAATTCTATATTTGGATACAGAAAATATCATGGGTGCCCGACGGCACTCTTTGCACTCACTAAATAGTGGAAGGAAGATCTTGATAATCATAACATTATTTGCACAGTAGCCATTGATTTAAGTCAGGCCTTTGTCTGTCTACCACATGAATTAATTCTGGAAAAACTTGAATTCTGTGGCTTAGGTGATCAAGCGCTATCTTTAATGCGAAACTATCTCTCTTCTCGCCATCAACGAGTGAAGCTCGGCAACGCCTTCTCCACGTGGGAAGGGGCGTTAAAAGGAGTCCCTCAAGGCTCCGTCTTGGGACCTACATTGTTTAATATTTTTATAAATTACTTGGCGTATGCAATAACACGATGCAGGATTATTAATTATGCGGATGATACAAATATCCATTGTTCCAATAAGAACGTACGTGCCGTTGAAGACAAACTAAATAGTGATCTACATGGTTTATTCAAAATGGCATGAGACCAAATCCGGAAAAGTCCAAGCTATGGTCCTTGGTAGAACAGAAGATAAGCTACTCCTTCAATCGGGTAAAATTCATATCAGAACCGCACAAAAGACTAACCTTTTGGGGGTTGTACTTGATAGTAAGCTTAAATTTGACGATCAAGTTTCGAGTATTTGCCGCAAAGTGAGTGCTCAAATAAACGCGCTTAATAGACTGAAAAACATTTTACCACTTAAAACCAATAAATCGTTTTACCGTTCGTTCATACTACCGAATTTTTATTACTGCAAGCAAGTTTGGCACCATTGCGGAAAAAGAAACACTGCAAAAATCGAAAAAGTCAATGAAAGAGCGTTGCGATATTTCAAAATGATAAGCATGCATCTTATCAGCATCTCTTGGATAGGATAAGACTACCCTCCATGGAATCTCGAAGAATTCAAGACATGTTACTGACAGTACATAACAGCATATCGTACAAAGCACCACGGGCAATTAGGAATCTTATTAACTTACACTTGATCAGCAGGGATTTGCTAAAGCAAAGGCATAGAAAAAACCAGGAAAGATTTACTACTCGACGTTTCGGGGTCATCATGACTCCATTATCAAGAGACTAGTTTAAAAACATGCAAATAAGGAAAGGTACAAGAATAGCATAAATTAGACTGAACGGCTCATTTAAGTAAAATCTCAGGCGCCAAGAATATGTTTCATCTTTACCTAAAGTTAACACTACCAAATATGGACTCAAGTCATGGAGATATTTGCAGCCAAGAAATGGAATGAACTCTCAAATGACATTAGAATCAAAGTGGGCATCAAACAAATAGTAAACAGAATTAGATCATTAAATTTTGGGGATTAGTAGATTTGTAACGTTAGCTTTAATAGTATTTTGATTGCGGTGGTAATATTGTAATAACAGCTTTAAAAAGCTTTTAATCAGTATTTGATTTGTGATTTTACCCGCTGTGATATTAGCGATGTTAGCTGTTAGGTTAGCTGTTAGGTTTTCATTAGGTAGTAGGTGGAATACCTGTAAACTAGTTCTTAAGCTAAGCGTATTTCCACGTTAAATAAAGCATTAGTATAGAAATCACTTGATTCCTAACCATCTACTTGTTTTCATTAGTCTTTTCATCGTGTGTTTAGTATCTCATTGTCAGGATACACCTAATGACGATGGGAAAATTTACAAAACATGGTTCACAGATCTTTTCGTTATCTCTAGAGTGTCACATACCATCTTCCATTGTTCTTTCCACCTCAACAGAACTTTTTGGTCCATCACCACCAGATGTGTAGGCCAACACTTGAAATTCATATTCTGTGTACTTATCAAGTCCAGTCACCAGTCTCCTTAATGTTGATCCACTGGTAACATTCAAGAAGGTAAAAGACCCTGCAGAGCCCTTCTCTCTGTAAAAGAGTTTAAACCCGTCAATCTTTCCGTGTCTAGCAAATACTGGTGGTAACTGCCAATAAGCTGTAATGCTGGTAGAGGAGCTTGCAGTCAAGTTGAAGGAAGCAGGATGTTGTGATGGAACTAAAACAAAAAAGGAAAAAAAAATCAAGTGGCATTTGCTTGTTAATTGACTACATAAACGCCATTATTTTGGTCATCCCTAAGTTTGTTATTTTGCTTGTCTTCATCAATGAGCTGCTTCTCAGAATTGCTGTATACTGAGGAGATATTTATCTCCGGAATTCTAAGCTTTCGGGTTTAATCTCGCTATTACACAACAACGATACACGTGACAGCCAAGAGCATACTTGTAAGTCAGTTCAGGACGCACTGCACGAGCCACACAAAGCTATATTCCTTTGTGAATGCTAAATTTGTAATTTGTCTGTAACGTCTTAGTTTCATTTTTGCGAAATTTTAATGAGGTTTTGTTTTCAATATGATAATGAGTCTTACTTTCACATATACATTAACAATGAGCACTGCTGTAATTTTTCTGAACAACCGCATCGTTAAAATTGAACTAATTTTTTAATATTTTTAAATTCATCGCGATAGGGAAGGTCTCTCTGTGATTAAATCATGACACCATTTGCTCCATCTGCATAGTTGCTAACTACTGCACAGGTTCAGACAAAAGTGGTTACAAAATTTCGGGTTAAACTACATCAATATCTGCAAGGTGTTGATTCCAAAAATTTTGTTATGTCCAGCTCCAAACTTTACTAAGTATGAGTTAACTAAGATCAGCGACCATTGAGGGATACTTAGCTTTCCATTGGTGAATAGGTTTAATAATAATTTTGTCTTTGTCGATCTTCTAGAGAAAAAATGGTCAAATGATTACCTTTAGTTAGAAGTATTCCATAGACCTCTACTCTAAGAGTTTTCCAGACATGATATTGTGTTGGCACAAAGCGGATGTACTGTGCACTTGCAAAGTTATTAAGACTGTTTTTTGCGGTTAGGTCTCTGTTTTTATTTCCAGGAAAAACCTGTAGTTAGTAGTACAAAAAGAGAACTCATTGTTAGTAACATTTTATTTAAGATAATGCATCATTAACCACAATAATGAACAATTTATCATGAACATTAAGTTTATAAGCAGATGATAGAGGATGATGTTCTCTAAATCATAGTTAACTATGTCTGAATGAAATAATTTGGATATATCAACAAAGTTGAAATGGTAAATTGGCCACCGTCACGATTACAAAAGCTGACGCTTCGAGCGTTAGCCCTTCGTCGGAGCGAATAGAGGAATTGTGGGTTGTGTGTGCTTTTAAAGGCAGAAAATGGAGCCACGTTATTGATGGGAACATGGCAACGAGAAAAACAAGAATAAATTAGTGGAATGAAAAGCGTTCGTTGATTCCTGTGGGATTTAGACTGCCGGTTTGAAAGATGAACTTTTGTTCAAGATATTTACAGCTTTCCGTGCTACCTAAGTGTAAGGAAAGACCGCAGATTGCCATATGCTGCTTAGAAACTATCAGCCTTTATGTCTGAATGAAACTTGTTGGTTTTCCTGCACGGGTACACGCAAGCACTGTATGTAATTTATCCTGTTTGTAGTTCATCGTCGGGATAATAATCTACCTGCTTTTGAAATAAGTAAATTAGTATGTGTAATCAAATGGCGACGAGTGAAATTAGGAAATAATTTCACTTGCGTTTTGTCAAAATTTTGATAATTTCCCAAGCCTTTAGGCTTGGGAAATTATCAGAATTTGACAAAACGCAAGTGAAACTATTTCCTATTTTCACGAGAAAACCATTTGATTACCTTTTAATATTGTGGGTGACAAATTACGTCTTGTTTACACACGGAGGCGTAAAATCGCGGAGTACGTTATCCAACTGATTGGGAAGAATCATCTCCAGGTTTTTCTCAAGGCTATTTTCGTCACACCACTTCTCAAAAACTCGCACCCAGTTAATTGTGCTCTCTCGCGCATTTAAATTTTCGGCCGCTTTTTTTATTTCATAACTTCTTCAAGGGTCACCGTCTTAAATCTCAACGCCATCTTGGCTCTGATCGAGAAACAAGAGACGTTACCATGGCAATTTTGTAATTTCACATGTGAAACTAAAATTAACGCTGAAATTTCGCGCCAAAATTAAGGGGTAATTTGTCACCTATGATATTATAGAGTTAAGTAACTGGAAGAAGGAGGAAAGTTACTCTGGAAACGATTTTATTTCAAATCATTATGTGCCGAGATTTAACTATTTGGAGGAATATTGCTAGACTGTAAAATGGTTCGTGTGTCACAGAGCTCACTTCAAAAAAGTTACTCCACACATCAACTCATAGTGTGAAATAACTTGCACAATTACTTCAATCTATGACAGTACAGATTATCTCTTAGGAACCTTCCTTGACAAGGTGAAAAAAGGAAAGACAGAGCAAATATGGTTACCAGGTTCACTAATGAAAAAGAGCTTCATTCCTAGATCAGAATAATCCACACCAGTTATTTAAGCACATATAAATTAAAGGGTCATAGCAAACACAGGTGTGCCCATAAAGGAATGGATTGTTTACAAGTCAACAGACTATAACAATATTTTGTCTTCTTTAACAAGGACATTATTGGATTCACGGGGGTCAGTCTCCTTTACATTACCAAAACAGAATTATCGAGGGCTGCAGGATGTAGAACTGCGAATTGCATTTCCCCTTGTGCTTTGTAAGTTTTTAATAAATTAAAAAGACCTTGAAAAACCTTGAAATTTTTTTAAAAGAAAAACGTGAAGTCTTGTCTTGACTTAGAAAATGAAGCAACTGTACCAGATATAAAACTAGGCGTTTATGTTCATTTCCTTTACGTATATCAACCTTGCCATCATTGTTTACTTTTTTCAGTAGGTGTCAAAAGTAGTGGTATTTAGTAATAAATGTCTCTTGAAATATGTGCTCTATTCTTGAGCTGCTGTAGTGGATGCTGGATTTCCCTAAGTAGACAGAGCACAACTGGTACATGTATACTCATACAGCCGGTCAATTTTGAGGTGGTCATCAGCCTTGGTCTTTTCCATGGGTCCCATGCTCTACTCAGGATCACTTGCAATTACTGACAACTGCTGGATACAGAGTATAAACAACACCTCCCAATTGTGCTTTTGAAGGTCAGCATTTGAAGTTTATTAAGAAAGAAATTCTACATCAAGAATGAGGTACAAAAAAAAAAACAAATATCCCCCCATGCACCCTACTCTTGATTTATAAAATTTTAGTGAGTGCATCAGATGCAGATTTAACCATTTAATACGACTGTACATAAACATCACAAAGACCAACCTTGTCCTCATTGTTTTCTATGTAGGTGTCAAAAGTGGTATCAGTAGGAGATAAACGTATCTTGTAATTTGTGGTCCATTCTGGTACCTTACTCTGTGGATTTCCCTGAGTAGCCACAGCACAGACGATATACTCATACAGGAGGTCAATTTGTAGGAAGTCGTTAATATTGTTATTATCCTTGGGTGCCCATGCCTTATTTTTATTCAGTCGACCATATTCAGCTCGATATCTATCATCAAATATTGAGGTGGCTGTGAAGCTGCTGTTTGGAATTTTACCACCGTCAGCCAAACCAATGGCCTTCATATCACAAGCTGCAGATAATAATAACAACAATTACTAGCCTTCCTATGTTTTCTATTTATATCTTCTGCAACATCTAGAGGATCCCACCCTAAGTTACCAGTAACCATCCCTATTCATATATGCATTTGATGCAGTACATCAAATGCAATGATATACTTTCAAAGTAAGTGTTTGAGCACTTCACGATAACCTTACAATTCATTTTTTTCTCATTACCAGACCAAGTTGTATAATGTTTAAATAAGTTAATAATCAAACGTTTACTGTTGAGATGATTCACTATGAATTTTTTTTTGCTAGATGAATCAACTTTCAGAGTTTTATATCCAATGTCTTCATGAAAAGCATATTAAAAATACAATGTTGGTCACTTTATTTGATTTATTTTCTCCCATTATAATCCTTCTAAATCTTATTAGGACTTAAAGCTCAGCTTAGTTGAAGATTACGATTTTGTTACCTCAAGTCAAGAGAGTATCCAAATAAAATTAAGTTAACAGAAAAGAGACGTCAATAATTTAAAAGCCTGAAGTTATAGTTTAATGACAGAAACATTTTGTCCCAACGTGCACCCCAACTATATGTTTTGGCTAGAAACTTTAACTGATAATTAAAAGTTATAAACACGTTCCCAGGTTGACAAATTTGACCACCAAAATAAGTGAAAGAAAAACTTTTACCTTTTTCGTTTATTTCCCCTTTTGACCATTTTTACAGTAACCACAACATAATTTGAGGTTGATATATGGCCCATTTGAAAAGGTTGACCTTTAATCTCCATAAGAATGCAGGTGTACATTATAAGTTCCACACTCACTTGACATTTTTTCTACTCCAAACACCTCTGTTCTCATACACACCCCACCCTGGTGTGTTCTTGGCAGAAATCGCAGATATCTTGTTAACACTCCATAAACAACATGCTTCACTTCTGAGTTCCTGTCGTTATTTCCTACCAAAATCTAACAAAGAAACAAGCAGTCAAGTTATCTGACCATAAATTAATTTTTTCCACTTGTTGCTCAAGATAAGAACGTGCATGGACAATCAACAATAAAAGTATTTAATACGTTTATGTCAATCAAGACTTTCTTATTGTTATAGCAGTAAAAAATTTTGTGTCACTGACTAGACATTCTATGACAATACTTTAGTAATATAACTTTTTTCTTTCCAAGCCGTGCTCATCATGTACCTTAATTTTTCCACCTTCCCTGTAGTCTTCCCAAGTTGTCCCATCTGTGGATAATTGCAGTGTGTAGTTTGTCACCCACTGATCTGCGTGAGAATTCCCTTGAGCAGACACAGCACAGATGATATGAAGTGTCTTTAGATCAATCTGCAGATATGGTTTACTGTTACCTGTTCCTGCACACCATGATGATCCTGATGTATAGTTCAGTCGACCATTCTTAGCTGGTGTGCTGCCATTTTGTATGGAAGAAGCAGTTATTTCATTGTCTTGGATTGCTCCATTTTCCATTCCAAGATAATAGTCAACGCAACCTCCTAAATATTGAAAAAAAAATTTTAAAAACATTAAAGAGAAGTAGCCAATGTAATCTTCATGGACGCAATATCATGGAAAATGTTAGGAAGAAAAGCTCTGAACATCAGCCTTTCATGGTCAAGGGTCACAGTGTTAACCACCATAAGAGAATTACAGCTGAAGTGGTACAGTGTTGCAACTTGCAGTTATCCGACTGCCGTGGATTTCAGACCGTAGTTGAAAAAAAAATTAAGAGCAAAGGTAACATGCAGTTGTTTCATCCAACAGAGTGGAAAATTCAGTGCAAAATATATTTTGACTTTTTAAAATATATGTTTGAAGCCCTGTGCAAAATTTGAAGAGCTACTCTATTACTTTCCACTCCTATGTCATGTTTCGCCTCACAGTCGCTCAATAAATGTTTGCATTGTAATGCGATGATCTTTGTTTTAAAAAAAAATTTTTTCTCTCAAGTTCGCGACGACTAACATCACGATATCTAAACCAAAGTGAGTGAGTGACTCGTTTGCATATCGGAGGTCACCTCAGAACTTGTTTCTACACTTTGCACACTGCAAGTTATATATGACGGGTATTACATAAGGACAAGAAAAACAGAACAAAAGGACAAGAAAAACGAAAATAGCACTGAAAATAACGATGACATACGCACGCTGTCCAACTCCCACCAGGTACTTTTGCGATCAAATATTCTACGCTTAATCATTTTGGAAACGAAACGAAATGAAAGGAAAACAGGCGAATGGTGCTGATATATATCTCATGAGGTAAAGATAACTTTGACAAGGATTTTGGAGTAATCGTCAATTAATAGGAAGGATTTTTATTCATTTTGCAAAGTAGTAATGTTAGGAGAATGACCATTTTGGGGAATCCCCCATTTCACACTTCAATAACGATCTCTTTCTTTTCGGATCACAAAGATTATAACCTTCAAACATTGCATTATGGTATATTCCCAAAGATCTTGGTCACCTCCTGTTTCACTATTCAGATAATAAAATTAATTTTACAAAGTGGTAATCTTAAAAAATTTCTATTTTGCAAAATTTACAATTAAATTTTTCACTCAGAGGTAACTGTATGTTGCCATTCTTGTGTCCCACTGAACAGCTTTTCGGCAGGTTTTAAACTAATATACCAAGATTTTGGCCTCCTCTTATTTCTAAAACCAAATAAAAATACATCTTGCTAAAATACATCTACGGCCGTCGTCCTCAGAATTATTTTCATCCGATTACTTCCAAATCAGACACCACATAGGTATAGTCCTATTACATATCACGAGATTACTGTGTGATGGATGTCCTCCCCTGGGGTGGGTTGGGTGGGTATACAGCGCTTTGGACAATTAGTGGATTTTAGCGCTATATAAATACAATTATTATTATAAATACAATTATTATTATTATTATTATTATTATTATTATTATATACTAATAAAAATATTGCCACTCTGTTGTCACCCTCTCATTAAATTCTCTCCTCCCTCTTTCTCTCCTTCTCTATCTCCCCCCTCTCTCTCCCCCCTCTCTCTCCCCCATCCCTCTCCCCCTCTCTCTCTGACCCCCCTCTCCCTTCCCCTCTCTCAATCAAATCATTTTCATTGGTTTTTCCACATGAATTGATTTTTAAATAGATCTTGACTAGTACTACATTTGCTTTTATAAAGACTGATAAGTATCCTGAAAATCATTTGTAAATTAACAATCCCTTCCAAAAAGTAACCCAAAAAGCTAAAACAAGAGGTGTTTCCAGTTAACAATAAAATCAATAAATGTGACTCTCGTACAATTAATATCTAAATTCTCCAAACAATTTGTTCATTTGTGAAATATTGAGCAAAGATTTAAGATCTTCTTGAAGGCCTCTGGCACAGTTTTTCCCAATAGGGACCTTTCGGCTGTTCAATAACATATGTATACTGTATTTATTAAATGAATTCTTACCTCTTTCCTTGGTTCTCGCCGCTACAAGAGAAACAGTTCAAAATATTGGCTAGTTAAACATTGATTAGATTTATTATTAATAAGAACGTAATAAAATAACTAAATAATAACTCACTCCCACACTTAGTGTCAGTTTTCTTCCTTCCTCATAATTACATGTAATGAGCAGTTTCATTTATCTCCAGAACTCAGGGCTTTAATTGGCTTGAGAGTCACTGCAAAAGCCATTTAAAACTAACAACTCTTTCTTTGTGCATGCTAATTAAGTTTGAATTGTTTCTGTCACTTCCATACCATTTGGCACAATCTAGAAGGTCAAGTTGTGATTATATCAGGAGATAATTTGTTCCATGTAGTCACTGAGAATAGGATACCATAGACGACACTTAAGGTGAAACTGGATCAACACCAGTAAAATATCTACACCTGTGAGTTGTTGATTCCCAAATTTTCTTTGGTTCGACTTTAAAACTTTGCTGAACCAGTTAACTTTAGCAATGGATCAGTAAGCGTCATATAGAACACAGTGTACGTACTGTACACTTAAAGCAAATTTACCTACTCAGTAGCTCTCCTTTAAAAAATAGCCTTTTAAAACAATCATTTTGTTTCAGTCTTAAGGGCAAAAAAAGAGGTCAAATGCATGGTTACCTTTTGTTAGAAGTACTCCATATACTTCCACTCTCAGGATTTTCCATGTATGATATTGTGTTGGCACAAAGCGGATGAATCGTGCACTTGCAAATTCATCAAGACTGTTGATTACAGGGATGTTTTGGTGTGTATTTCCAGGAAAGACCTGCAGTTAGTGGCAAAAAAATATACCATAAGATTGTTTTAAACTTCTATGCATGTTCAGTAATCAATCAAATCAATAGTTCATTTATGAACATAAACTTCCAAACTACTACAGACAAAAATGTTATTAGTACTCTGAAACATATCATTTTGAATTAATTCTTAGAGTGTAATTGTGGTTGGCATGTATGTATGTCATTTATCTACCTGGTTGTAATAGAGTCCTAAAGTGTGACGTCACGTTGCCATGACAGCATTTTTTTCTGGTCTAAACAGTTTAAACTCATACTTCAAACATGGCGTCTTTATCGATATGCTCACTCGTTTCTTTCTTTTCTGGAGAGCGGAAATCGCTTGATCGCGGAGAAAACCACTTCAAATCCGACCATGTCCAAAGCTTTATTTATTCCAGGGGAGTCATCAAAGGTGAAGTCCAAGCAAGCATGAAAAATAAGGACTACAAAGTCACAGTAAGTTGCCAATTTGGGATCACAACACGTATGTTCAATTCGAAGAACTCCCAACCCCGATTTCACCTCCAATTTAATGTTTATATTGCGGAATATATATTGCAACTTACGTGTCTGTTTCGAATTGTCTTTTTATCAGATTTATCTCGATGAAAAACTTGAAATAAAAAACACAGAATGCGAGTGTCCTCGCGGCGAGTTCAAGTGCAGTCACGCGGCAGCCATATTTATTTATGGCATCCATAACCTTAGCAGGACGGACCTGGAATGCCAATGGAAACGAAAGCGAAAGGCAGAAAGCGTACAGTCTGCAAGCCAGATGTTTCCAGCGCCACCGAAGAAGAAGGATTACAGCCCTTTGGCGCGCGATCCTTGCCGAGAAGATCGGATGTGGCTGTACAGCGAACTAAAGCGCTATGGCAAATTTACAGGGACCCGCTGGATCTTGAGTCCCGAACCACAACCTGCTACCCCTCTCCCGATCAAGACGATTGAGGATATTATTTACTCAGAAGGTTTCCTTATGGCATCTACGAAGGAAAAACAATTAGAGTACTTGATTGAGAATGCCAAAGTAGAGGAGAGAACCATAAATGTTGTGAGCACCCTCACGGCTGGCCAGCGAAACAGCCCTGCATGGCACCAAGCTCGTAGAGGCCGCCTGACTGCCAGTAATTTTGGCTCCGTCCTCCAGGCAAAAAGAGTTACACCGTCTCTTATCAAGCGACTACTTGGGGAATACAACTTGAGTGGAGTTAAAGCAATTGCATGGGGACAGGACAATGAGACTGAGGCCCTGAAATCCTTCACCAACATCACAAACTTTACACCTGTACAGACCGGCCTTTGGCTACACGAGTCGGGAGTTCTGGGTGCTTCCCCTGATGGACTTGTGGGAGACGACTCGGTGATTGAGTGTAAGTGCCCCTACACACATCGAAATGCGACAATCAAGGAAGCTTGTGGGCACAAAGACTTTTACTTGGAGGAGAAGGAAGGGAATTATACGCTGTCTACCACACATGTTTACTGGCATCAGTGTCAAGGCCAGATGTTCCTGACAAAGCGCAAATTCTGCTACTTTGTTGTATGGACCACAAAGGATAGTGTAGTTATCAAGATTGAACGAGATGAATCTTGGGAGCACAATATTACTATCTTGAGTGATTTTTACTTTCATCAACTATTCCCAAAGATTACCGAGGGAGAACTTTGAAAAGTGGTGCACAGATGCTGGACGTAATCAGAGTGGGGGGGGGGGGAGAGTGGGAGCTAATGTAAATAGGCAGTAGCTAATGTTAAAAGGTATTTTTTTAAATTTCAAACATTAATTTCTTAATATAACATTACATATTCTACACTCAGATAGAGACACAAGATAAAGAACCCACATTTTTCCATTTAGCATAGTAACTTAATAATAAATTACATTCTTCCTGAAAGCAAGCTTAAACAATTTTTTTTTTTTGCAACCAATGGCTACTGGTAGCTGGTAACACTTATCCTGGTTACTCAACAGGGCCCAGGTACATAAAACTTATGCCACACTTAAGTAGGCTTGCATAGCAATGCAAAGGGAAGGGGAGAGAGCCAAAACAAAATCCATGCAGCACAGGTTATTTTTTCTGACTACCTCTCACCATCCCTTAAGCTAATTGAAGTGTGGCTTTAGTTTTATACACCTGGACTCAGGCTCCCAGCTTCACAGACACAAAAGTAAAACCTTTAAGCCAGCACGACTTTCACACTTGGAACTACTGGACGAAAGAATTCCATACTGGTCACATGCCCCTGACCTGGATTTAGTTGAAATGACAATTTAAGAATGTCACTGGTTTTCATTATAATCTATTTTCACAGAACACATAGTAGTTTGTATTAATGAACATAAAGGAGATGAATATCAGAAAAATGTAAAACTGACCACATCATATTTTTGACCAAAGCTATGTCAATACCATTTGATCTGTTACAGTAGGGCTTCTAGTAATACAAAAATAATATTAAAAACTCATTGTACTATAATTTAGTTGAAAAAAAGTTCTATTCAGTCAAATTCAAAGTCTTCACAGCCATCCTTGATCAATGGATAATAGTTCATCCAGCATAATAGTTTATTTCACCCTTGAATCTTGAAACATATCCCACAACAATATCAAAAACATCCTTAGTGGGTAGACCTGTCTCCATCCGTATCACCTCAGGGCTCAAGCTCTTAGCAGAGTAGTGTGCACTATAGTAACTTGACACTTCCTTGTGTTTAGCAAGTTCTGTTGAAGTCATATCAAGCTCTATTGACAGCAGAGCTTCTTTGGAACTTGTCTTTTCCTCTTGTGAGCATTCAGTGGAACATGGTTCAGAGTTCTCTTTAATCTCTTCAAGCACAGATGCTACAGTTGGTAATTTCGTGGGCTCGGCAGACACTTTCCGTTTTTTCTTGGGGGTAGGTGTACTGGGAGGTGTTGGTCCTGTACCTGGCAGCAAGTCCAAACTATCAAACAGCTTGTGCCTGTTTCTGTCACTGATGGTTGGCATATTTTCTTTTCGCCCATCTTTAAAGTGACAACTGCAAAGTCGCGAATGTTTGCTGGGCTTTCTATCTCCTCTCCTATAACAGAAAAAGACAGAAGCAGTTACTATACTTGCGCTTAAAAAACCCAAAGTTTACTTGGTCACATGCTTAACCTTGTAGTCTAAGACGTGAATGCGAAGCGAGTATTTCTCTGAGCTTGTTACTTAATACTAGTTAGTGTAAAAGCTTTGATACTCACAACTATCATATAGTTTTTTAGTAACTAAATAATCTTAGATCAAGACTGAAGACAAGGAAAGGCAAAGCCGCGAGAAAAGAAATAAGACAAGAAAGAGAAACAGCTAATCGTGAATCAGTTTGAGATAAAAAAAAAAAACAGCTATTTCTAATCGATGGTACAGCATCGAAATATATATTTTTCGAAAAATACTCACCTTACAAATGATATCCACTTATCATAGAGTGTTTTATGTTTTTTCTTGTCTGGAAACGAAAAGAATCGGCAGCAGTGGCTTTCAGATGTGTGATTGCAATCTGGATGAAAACACTGGCCCATCGCAAACTTCGTCTCCGTGGCGTTTTGACTCGAATTATTGCTCACCAGGTGCTTTTGTCCGCTTATTATACTCTTCAATAGTAAGGCCAAAGGTCATCTTGATTCTCTTTATCTTATTTCTATTATTGGAGGATAAAATGCGCTATTATAGCTCTTGAAGTGTTCGAGGTCAACGACAATGTGTCACGCTAGGGACGCCATATTGGTTTGTTTAGACCACAGAATTCCGGTGCTATGGAAACGTGACGTAAGCACTTTAGGACTCTATGTATCTTGTGGATTGTAATTCACCTACTTTTGAAATAATTTGGATATATCAGCAAAGTTGAAATGGTGAATTGGCCACCGTAACAATTACAAAAGCTGACGTTTCGAGCGTTAGCCCTTCGTCGGAGCGAAATTTTTGAAATAGGTAGGTTACTGTGTTGGAGTTATGGGAAACAGGAGATTATGGCAAATGATTTTATCATAAACATTCAATAGCCTGCAGAACAGGTGTAATCTTTTGTGAGGAGAATTCAGATTTTAAGGAAATTCCTACATTTTCTATCTTTAGTGTCCAGTACATAGTTGTATTCAGTTGGACGCTTAATGTTGCTCCCATCAAATTTGGCACCAGGAACACTCTGTCAATACCCTTGTGCTCAAAGATCTGATGAAGCTCCAGCACCTCTAGCCACAGGCGGCCTAAGGGTACATTGTGTTATTTTGGGGTTTAAAAATCATTTCGACAGGACTACGGTACCTAATTAGGTAAAGGTATAGCCTGTTAATATGAGCCAAGCAGCCTGTCCAGCCAGCGCTTAACTCGATCTGGTTTCTGTAGCATGAAGCAACTAGGAGTATTTCTGGCCCCCCCTCCCCCCCCTGGATGGAATAATGCTAGGCCATTGCAGGTATCCTCAGCATTAAATTCGCAGGCACCCATTCAATTCTCAGTCCTGGGTGAAGAGAGGTATTGTGAGAGTAAAGTGTCTTGCCCAAGAACACAACACAATGTCCCCAGCCAGAGGACATTTACTAGACTCATACAATTAAGTACCTAGCTCCTCTTAAATTTATACATGTAGCAGTGCCTAAATTAAAGACAATGACTTGGAATTACTGAAAATTAGCTGCAGGATGCAGAGTATGAATTAATATCATGTTCTGATTGTGTGTTTTTTAAGGTTTCCATTTGTATAATTTCAATTAAAAAAGAAACATTTTTCCTCAAGATTAAAATTTGAAAATTAAAAGAAACATCCCTCATGCACCCCACTCTAACCTCAGAATGTTCAGCAAGCGCAACAAAAGCAAATTCAATCATTTAATATGTCTGTAAAGGTACATTACATACATGTAGACCAACCTTGTCATTATTGTTTTCTTTGTAGGTGTCAAAAGTGGTATCATTAAATGATAAACGTATCTTGTAATATGTAGTCCATTCTGGTGAATCAATTTTTGGGTTTCCCTGAGTAGCCACAGCACAGATGATATACTCATACAACAGGTCAATTTGTAGGAAGTCATCAGCATTGTTATTATCCACGGGTCCCCATGACTTATTGTTATTCAGTCGACCATGTTCAGCTACATATTTATAATTATATTCTGATGAGGCTGCAAAGCTGCTGTCTGGAATTTCACCGCCGATGGCTAAACCAATGGGCTTGGTATTACAAGCTGCAAGATAATAATGACAACAATTATTAGCCTTCATACCTTTTCGATTCATATCTTCTGCAGCTTCTGAAGGACCTCACCACAAGTTTAACCAGTAACTATCCCCATCATATAGAATTGCACATCAATGCAAGGATTTCCTTTCACAGTGAGTGTTTGAGCACTTCAAGATAAAATTATAATTCATTTTATTGCATTAACAGAGCAAGTTGAATAACGGCTAAATAATTTGAAAACCAAAATTTTACTGTTGAGATGTCTCGAAAGCAATACTTCACAATCAATTTTTTGTGCTAGATGAAGCAACTTTCAGAGTTTTCAATCCAATGTAGCCTTCATGAGCAGCATATTGAACTACAATATTGGTCCCTTAATTGGCTCATTTTCTCCCATTATAATCCGTTAGGTCTTATTGGGACTTAAAGCTCAGCTTTTTTGAAGATTGCCATTTTGTTACCTCAAGTAAGGAGAGTATCCATGAAGAATAAAATTAAGTCAACAGAAAAGATAAGTAAATAATTGAAATGAATTTATAATTTCATTACACAAACATTTTGTCGAAACATTCACCCCACTCTGTGTTTTAGCCAGAAACTCAAACTAATAATTATCATCTGCTACGAGACTGACAAAGACACATCCCCAGGTTAGCAAATTTGACCACCAAAATGAGTAATTAAAAACAAAAACCTTTACTTTTTCCCTCTATTATTTCTTTTGGTGATGATATTTTTCTGGTAATCAGAACATGATTTGACGTTGATAAGTGGCCCATAGGAAAAAAGGTGAGCTTTACTCTACATAAGCAGCATATATAAGAGTACATTATAAGTTCCACACTTACTTGACATTTTTTCTACTCCAAACACCTCTGTTCTCATACACACCCTGCCCTGGTGTGTTTCTGGCAAAAATCGCAGATATCTTGTTAACACTCCATAAACAACATGCTTCACTTCTGAGTTCCTGTCATCATTCCCTATCAAAACCTAACATAACAACAAACAGTATTTATCTGACCATAAATTTCTTTCAATGATATCCACAGGTAGAAAGCAACAACCACTGGAATATGATTAAAGTACATGTATTTAAAACTTTTACTTCATGCAATCAGGACTTTCATTTTATTAATGCAGTTAAATAAAAACACTATCAGTGACTTAAAACATGTACAGTCCATGAAAATATTTGTAATGTAATTTATTTTTTTCTAAGCAGTATCAATTGTCATATACCTTAACTTTCCCTCCCTCTTTGTAGTCTGTCCAAGTTGTCCCGTTTGTGGATAATCGCAGTGTGTAGTTCTTCACCCACTGATCTGCTTCAGAATTCCCTTGAGTTGAAACCGCACAGATGACATGAAGTGTCTGTAGATCAATCTGCAGATATGGGACAGTGTCACTCATTCCTCCACACCAAGATGACCCTGAAGTGTAGTTCAGTCGACCATTCTTGGCTGGTGTGCTGGCATCATATATAGAAGAAGCAGTTATATGACCATCTTGAATTGTTCCACTTCCCACTCCAAGATCTAAATCAATGCAGTGTCCTAAAGAACCAAAACCTACATTTACATTGTATAAATATATCTTATTAACCAAGCGCGACGGCCGTACTGGGAGAATATCGGCCCGAGGTCTTGACAGTACGGACCATACAAAAAAGACCGAGGGTCGATATTCTTCCAGTGCGGTCCCGAGCAAGCTTGGTTAATACGAGTTTTATTATACGACTGAAGTTCAAAGGGACACAAGTGCGGTATCATTCGGGACCATTAGGGACAGTGCCCCGTCCAATACTGAGAGAATATCGACCGGCAATAGAGCATTTTGATTGGTTTATTTTAGTTATTGGCCCTCTGACTGCCCGAGTCGTGTAATAACATCTTCATATTAATTACTGTAACAGGGATAATGGTTGGATGCGTGAAACACATGTATGTCATGAATCTTCATGAGGTGTGTCTTATTACAATGTCCAATGTGTCACAGATGTGTGATATTTGGATAAACGGCAATAAAAACCTTCGATTTTCTTTGATTTCAATACTTTAATCCACACACTATCCACATGGCAGCCAACAAGTACCACAACAACAACTCTCGGTAGGCATCACGGGATGCTTACAAACATAACCTTTTCACACTTACGGTACAATACACTACATCCCTCCCTGTTTTTCCTTTTTTAGAGAAAAGTCTAAACATAAATAACACAACTTCTACAATGTCTTACATAGAAATGCAGGCTCGGGCCTACTGTTCATAAACAAAGTCCAGTCGGATTCCTAACATAATATCAATGAGCCCACAACAAATAACATTCAGTTATCCCTTAGAAAGTTCGTAGTCGTCAAATCGTTTAGGCGGTCTGACATTCCAAGCTGGCCTCGGACTAACTATCTGCTTAAGTGGACTTCAGATAGTGACAGTGGCCTGCTGAACAGACATCGATGATCCAGTTGGCCCTGGCCTTGGGAGTTCATCCTCCCCTTTTGCTACTTCTGTTTGGTTTGTTCCTTCTTGCTCTCGATGGACGGGCGTGATATCGACTTTTGCCTCCAAGGGTTTCTCTTGATACTTTTTCACAAATGAGACATTTCTTTTTATTTCGGCACCAGCTGTGCTTCTAATTGTTACCTCTCCTCCTTTCCTGTCTATTACTTTGCAAGGATTTGGGTCATAGTTTGGAGACAGTTTGTTAGTCTTCAAGTTCTTCAGGAGTACTTTATCTCCAACCTCCACTTCACTTGCAACAGCAATTCTCTTTGCATCAACATACTCTTTCTGCGATAACTTCCTAGACCAGTCTCGATCGCGGACTTCCTCATTAATGATAGGTGCCTCCCTTCGCAGGTCTGGAAACTTTGGCCGCATTTCCCTTCCAAACATCAGGTAGAAGGGTGTTGCCCCAGTTTTCATCTGAGGAGTTGACCTATATGCGGTTAGGAATGTCTGTAACTCTTGACGCCAATCTTTCCCTCAATGTGAGCTATCTGGAGTGACTTCATCAATGTGCGATTCTGACGCTCTACTTCCCCATTGGCCTGCGGCCATAGGGGAGTTGTTGTGCGGTGTTCTATCCCATTTTCTGCAAGGAAGGCTTCAAACTCTTCAGATACCAGTTGAGGCCCATTGTCAGTCTTGCGTGTATGCGGCACTCCAAACCGGGCAAATATTGGTTTTAGAGCTTCAACGATTCTTGTGCTAGAAGATGACCTCAAAATAATCACTTCAAAATATCTACTAAAAATAATAGTCTATCACCACCCGTAAACTTTCCCCTGAAGGTAAGGGAACCAGAACGGTCAGCTGCACAATCTTCCCAAGGGCCACTGGGAGGAAAAGCTCGAACCATAGGTTCGGGGGGAGCATATTCACTGACCACTTGACGACCATGGCAACTCCTGCGCAGCTTCTTTGCATCAGCATCCATCTTGGGCCACCATACTTTACTGCGCAGTCTACATATTGTTTTAACAACACCCTGGTGTCCCTCGTGGGCCAACTGCAAAACACGCGGTCGCAATTCTCGGGGAATCACTAGCCTGGAACCCCGTAAAAGCAGCCCACCATGCGTACACAATTCTTTCTTCACATGCAGGTATGCAGGTACATTGCACTGACTCCAATCTCCTGTTTGGACACATTCTTTGATGAGGTTCAGCTCCATATCCTAAGCTGATGCTTTTTCTATTTCAGTGGGTGTCAAAGCACAAGGAACACTACTCTCAACCACAGCATACACAAAGCCATAATCTTCTCCGTCATTACTTTGAAACCCACAATTTAGCCTAGACAAGGCATCTGCGATGTTGGTCTTGCCTGGCCTGTAAACAACCTTAAAGTGATAGGCCCGTAGGCGAAGGACCCACCCTTCCATACGGGCAGAAGGCTTCAATTTCTGCGAATAGATGTACTCCAGAGGCTTATCATCCGTCTCAAGCTCAAACTCCTTGCCGAAAACATACATGTTAAAGCATTCGCAAGCCCATACCAGAGCTAGGGCCTCCTTCTCTGTTTGACTGTATCGCCGCTCCACATCACACAGGCGTCACGAAGCATACCCAATCACCCACCATTCACTTCCCTGTAGCTGGGTTAAAACCGCTCCAAGCACCACCTGTGATTCATCCGCCACAATTCTTGTTCTGCTGTTTACATTGAAGTAAGCTAGGACATCCGCGTGCGTGATCAGCTCTTTTAACTTCTCGAATGCCAACTGTTGTTCTTTGCCCCATTTGAACTCAGCATTCTTCTGGGTTAACCTCTGAATGGGTTCTGCAATGGATGACAGATCTGGGACAAACTTAAGACACAAACTGGGCAAGACCAAGGAAAGACCTAGCTTCACTAACATTCTGTGGAGTACCTGCCTGTCTGATTGCTGCGACTTTCTCTTCACTGGGCTCTATACCAGTCTGTGTTACTTCGTGTCCAAATAAGTCAACCTAGGTAATCTGAATTCACATTGTTTCCCTCAATCGATCAAGCACAGCCAAGAGCCTCTTATCATGCTGCTCCTCCCCTCGTCCGTGAATTATCAGGTCATCTGCTATATTAGCCACGCCTTCACAGCCTCACAGTACTTCCCGGATGATTTGTTGGTACTTTTCAGGTGTTGAGGTGACACCAAACTTGAGTCGGGTATATCTATAGAGACCACGGTGAGTCACGAAAGTTGTCACATGTCTACTCTCCTCAGCTAGAAGTATCTGATGAAATCACCGCTTCAGATCTACACGACTGAATACTGTGCTACCATTAAGACCTTGAAGCACCTCCTCTATTGTAGGGATAGGCTGACATTCCCCCACTATTGCTTGATTGGTACACCTCATGTCTACACAAATCCTGAAATCTCCGTCTGTCTTGGGTATAACCACAAGTGGCGAGACCCACCCTGTTGGTCCTTCAGGGACCTCCTCTATAATTCCACTCTCTAACAATTCATCTAGTTTTCTCTCATACACCGAATGAAATCTTGCAGACTGGCTGCACCACCGGCCTCACCGAATCATCGATATTTAACTTTAACTCGTAATCCCTAAGAAGGCCAACACAGTTGAAAAGTTCTTTGTACTTTTCTTTGATATCAGCTTCTGTATTGACAGCATTAACGGCATAGCTAGGCCCAAGTCGTAGCAAACCAAGTTTTACTGCTGCCTCTCTACAGAGGAGACTTCTGCCTTCTCCGTTTATAACTACAAAACCAGCTTTGCAGGTCACACCATTGTCAATGGACATAAAGTCTGCTGTAAATTTCCGAGTGTTGGCAATGGCTTTGTACTTCCGTAAAAAATAAGGCTTTAGCCTCCTTTCAGGTCTGAAACTGGATTTTCTGTGACTTAAGCCACTCCCAAGTTCCTTGGCCTAAAAAAGGTTGCATGTTGCTCGTGAGTCAACAGGGACATTTTGGCAAATGAACACCTCCAACTACAACAGTTACTATTCCACTCTTTTGGTCGAGCCCATCCCCCACCGAAAACACATAGTTAGGTGTTGAGTCTTGTTCTGATTTAGGGCTACTATCAACATAATTTGTGTTGGTCTTTCTGCCTCTTTCATTCACTAGATGTATTTCTCCAATCACGCTGACTGTCACCTTGACTTTGTTCCGAATGGGAATCCTTAGCGAGCTTTTTACAACACTTGGCCTTGAAATGTTCAATTTTTCCACACTGAAGACACTTTCTACCTCGAGCAGGACATCTCCAATCCCTGGCTAAGTGGTCCTCTCGACCACAATTGAAACAGGTCCTATTCTCACTACTAGTGCTCCCTCTTAAATTCACCACACTGTTAACCTGCTCTGAACTTATGTCGCACCTTGCCCCATCGTCAACAATAGTGTTCACTTGTCCTGAACCACTGTTAGCCCCCATTGCTTCCATCTGCAAATTACCTGCTTCCTGTGCCCGAGCTGTTACTACAGTAGTAGATCATTCAAAGCAACACTGCCTTCCTTTTCTAAAAATTTCCGACTCAATTTTTCCGAGTAACATTTGTCAATCAATTGATCTCTGATGTACTCATCTTCCCGCTCTCCAAACTCACACGAAGCGGCTCGTAGTCTGAGCCGACAAACAAATTGATCGACGGTTTCTTCAGCACTCTGACTAATTTGCGAAACAAATGTCTCTCAAACGGTACATTAGCTTTAGGAATAAAATAGTCATCCAGTACCTTGAAAGTTTCGGCGAAGTTCTTCTCTGCACCATCAGGCACAAGTGTGAAATAGACTTCCTGTACATCGAGTCCAGCTGTGTGAACTGAGTAGCAGGCCCCGTTTATGCGAGTCATTCGTGATCCCTTTACCAAGCACGTACAATTGAAACGCTCTTTTCCATTTTCTCCATCGCTGCGAAACCGAATGTGGATCTCTTTAACTTGAAAAGGCTGCAAACTGCCTACTTCCACAGCCCCTGGGGTCGACACCCCACTACTTGTGCTTGCCGAACTGCCATCTCCTTCTCTTAATTCTCCGCAAAGGCATTGTAAAGAAGTATGTCCCTTCCAAACACAAAATGGTAAAAGAAACTAGCCCAAAGACATTCCTCACCATCCCATCGTCATCGCCAGATGTAATATTTGGATATACGGCAATAAAACCTTCGATATTCTTTGATTTCAATAGATCATTTTCGCTCACGTGACCAAAACCCTGGTCACGTGAGTGAAATGACATTTACGCCGCCATAATTTTGTACAGATATCGCATGCAAATCTACTGCGTCCTTCTCGCGTGAATTAAGGAATGGGTCAAAAACGAGATCGTGACCCCCAGCGAGGCCTCATAGTTAAGTATTTATAATTGCTAACTTTATTAATAAAGAACTCTCAAGTTTCAGCGTCGTACGTTTAAACAATCATGGCATTGCTTTTCGAAGGTATTCTAAATCAAGAAATGTTTCGATATTAAGAAAGTTTCCCCGACGTAAACAGATTATTTGTCGTTACTTAATATATTGGAGGATTTTCATCTCGAAAAATTTTGTTGGGATCTTCACCAGACAGAGGTACGTAACAAATAATTCCTGCCTTTGTACATACATGCTTGTAAAATCGTGATATAATTCGGAAACTGCACTAGCTTATTAACACTGCTTTTAAACAACTGTAAAAATAACTATTTCCCTCCCGGCCCAAAAGGCTTACCTGAACAGTTTTGGCGATCAATCGACTGAGTAGTATTCGCATGGGAGTAATATGCTGCACAAGTTTATGTTGTGTTATTAACGAACATAATTTTACGAATTCCAATACATA